>NC_041395.2:219491691-219539191 GCF_900747795.2 Erpetoichthys calabaricus
GATGTTACGTCACTTGCTGTCCAACCATAAGCGTTACCTGGGAGGTAACCGGACACTCACTTCACTCCCTTACGGGAATCGAACCTCTGAGGTTTTCTTTTGTTCTTAATTAAAATTTAAAAGCAATACTTCACCGCTGCTAAGCCCCTCTAGCGCTGACGTCCGAGGTTCGAATACCGTAAGCAAGTGCAGTGAGTGTGTAATTACATTCACGGCATTCGTAGTCTGATTCACACTCTGATTGTATGGGTGGTTACCTACCAGGTAACGCTTATACTTGGCCACCAAGTCAGGTCGAAGTGATCACTCGAGTAAAGGCAGCTTCACAAAAAAACAGATCCTTAACAAACTGTTATTAGTATATTTTCCCTCAATTTAAAAACATTTTATTTTCTTCTTAATAAAAATTTAAAAGCGGTACTTCGCCGGTGCGAAGCGCGTGGATTTGACCGACTGACACATACAGACATATTCATGAGTGCAGGTACTTCGGAAAGAAAGCACCGTGTAAACCTAAAGTTTAAATTAAGTTCATAGACCTACAAAAGGTTGCCATTCATTTGAGGCAAGATTGCTTTTCTTCTGTACAACTATACGTTGCATTCTCAAGAGTGTGTTTGCACGGCTTCAGATATATATATATATATATATATATATATATATATATATATATATATATATATGTATGTCTATATATATATGTATATATATATGTATGTCTATATATAAATATATATGTATATATATATGTATGTCTATATATAAATATGTAAGCTTATAAGTACTGCCTTACTTCTCTTTAAGAAAGGAAGATGTAATGATACTTGATTTAAACGATTCCATGTCTTCCTGGGCTTGCGTAGCTTATTGTCAATATCTTTACACCTGTTTTTAACACTTATTTACTGAAATGGGATTTCAAGAAAAAAGTTAGGGCTTTGCTACAGGATACACCCTCCACAAGTTAAGCAAGTAAAAATAAAATATATATTTCTGTTTTATTTAAACCTTTTAAGTTCGTATGCATAGCCCCATTTGGCTGTTTAATTTTTTTTTTTCTTTCTTCAGTAATATTTAATCTCCTTAAAGAAAAAGAACATATCCATTTTACTTTTTTTGTATCTCTTTAGTAATATTTTAGTGTAAAAGGATAACCAGTATTTAAACCTTTTATGTTACTTTATACATTTATTTTACACAATGTTGAAAAATTAATAAGAAAGCTACATATTTTGGCAGCTGCTGCTTTCATTTTCAGTGAAATGAAAAAAGCTCTCCAAGACAAAACGTCAATGAAGAAGAAACAGTTTCCACTATCTAAAAAGGAGAAACCCTCATTTATAAAAGTTTGCTGCAGATGACTTAGCTTATTGTCAATATCTTTACACGTTTTTTTAAGACTTATTGACTGAAACGGGCTTTCACGAAAAAAGTTAGGGCTTTGCTACAGGATACACCCTCCACAAGTTAAGCAAGTAAAAATAAAATATATATTTCTGTTTTATTTAAACCTTTTAAGTTTGTATGCATAGCCCTATTTGGCTGTTTAATTTTTTTTTTTCTTTCTTCAGTAATATTTAATCTCCTTAAAGAAAAAGAACATATCCATTTTACTTTTTTTGTATCTCTTTAGTAATATTTTAGTGTAAAAGGATAACCAGTATTTAAACCTTTTATGTTTCTTTATACATTTATTTTACACAATGTTCAAAAATTAATAAGAAAGCTACATATTTTGGCAGCTGCTGCTTTCATTTTCAATGAAATGAAAAAAGCTCTCCAAGAGAAAACGTCAATGAAGAAGAAACAGTTTGCACTATCTAAAAATCAGAAACCCTCATTTATAAAAGTTTGCTACAGATGACTTAACTGAAAATAAATGAATAGTTCCTATGTGTATAATACATATTTATCTATTTTACTTATGCCTTTATTCCACCAACTTACAACATCTGAGGTACAATTTGTTACATTACTTTTGTTTTTTGCAGCACAGGCAGGTGAAGTGACTTCCTCAGGGTCACACAGTGGTGTCAGAACCAGGATTTGAACTGACAAGCTCCGGGTTTACTGAAATATTACTGAACAAAGAAAAAAAACGAAAACGGGCAAATACGGCTATGCATACAGATGTCCATCCGTCCATTATCCAACCTGCTATATCCTAAATACAGGAGCCAATAAGTACATATGTATATATACAGTATATATATATATATATATATATATATATATATATATATATATATGTGAATGTATGTATGTATATATGTATGTCTATATATATATATATATATATATATATATATATATATATATATATATATATTCACGGCATTCGAAGTCTGTGTCACAATCTGTTAGTGTGGGTGGTTACCTACCAGGTAACGTTTTGTGGTTATATATATGTAGATATGTAAATTTGTATATGTATATATATGTTTGTGTGGATGTGTATATGTGTATATACGTATGTATATGTAGATATGTGTATATGTATATATGTATATATACAGTGGTGTGAAAAACTATTTGCCCCCTTCCTGATTTCTTATTCTTTTGCATGTTTGTCACACAAAATGTTTCTGATCATCAAACACATTTAACCATTAGTCAAATATAACACAAGTAAACACAAAATGCAGTTTTTAAATAATGGTGTTTATTATTTAGGGAGAAAAAAAATCCAAACCTACATGGCCCTGTGTGAAAAAGTAATTGCCCCCTTGTTAAAAAATAACCTAACTGTGGTGTATCACACCTGAGTTCAATTTCCGTAGCCACCCCCAGGCCTGATTACTGCCACACCTGTTTCAATCAAGAAATCACTTAAATAGGAGCTGCCTGACACAGAGAAGTAGACCAAAAGCACCTCAAAAGCTAGACATCATGCCAAGATCCAAAGAAATTCAGGAACAAATGAGAACAGAAGTAATTGAGATCTATCAGTCTGGTAAAGGTTATAAAGCCATTTCTAAAGCTTTGGGACTCCAGCGAACCACAGTGAGAACCATTATCCACAAATGGCAAAAACATGGAACAGTGGTGAACCTTTCCAGGAGTGGCCGGCCGACCAAAATTACCCCAAGAGCGCAGAGACGACTCATCCGAGAGGTCACAAAAGACCCCAGGACAACGTCTAAAGAACTGCAGGCCTCACTTGCCTCAATTAAGGTCAGTGTTCACGACTCCACCATAAGAAAGAGACTTGGCAAAAACGGGCTGCATGGCAGATTTCCAAGACGCAAACCATTGTTAAGCAAAAAGAACATTAGGGCTCGTCTCAATTTTGCTAAGAAACATCTCAATGATTGCCAAGACTTTTGGGAAAATACCTTGTGGACTGATGAGTCAAAAGTTGAACTTTTTGGAAGGCAAATGTCCCGTTACATCTGGCGTAAAAGGAACAAAGCATTTCAGAAAAAGAACATCATACCAACAGTAAAATATGGTGGTGGTAGTGTGATGGTCTGGGGTTGTTTTGCTGCTTCAGGACCTGGAAGGCTTGCTGTGATAGATGGAACCATGAATTCTACTGTCTACCAAAAAATCCTGAAGGAGAATGTCCGGCCATCTGTTCGTCAACTCAAGCTGAAGCGATCTTGGGTGCTGCAACAGGACAATGACCCAAAACACACCAGCAAATCCACCTCTGAATGGCTGAAGAAAAACAAACTGAAGACTTTGGAGTGGACTAGTCAAAGTCCTGACCTGAATCGAATTGAGATGCTATGGCATGACCTTAAAAAGGCGGTTCATGCTAGAAAACCCTCAAATAAAGCTGAATTACAACAATTTTGCAAAGATGAGTGGGCCAAAATTCCTCCAGAGTGCTGTAAAAGACTCATTGCAAGTTATCGCAAACGCTTGATTGCAGTTATTGCTGCTAAGGGTGGCCCAACCAGTTATTAGGTTCAGGGGGCAATTACTTTTTCACACAGGGCCATGTAGGTTTGGATTTTTTTTTCTCCCTAAATAATAAAAACCACCATTTACAAACTGCATTTTGTGTTTACTTGTGTTATATTTGACTAATGGTTAAATGTGTTTGATGATCAGAAACATTTTGTGTGACAAACATGCAAAAGAATAAGAAATCAGGAAGGGGGCAAATAGTTTTTCACACCACTGTATATGTATATATATGTTTGTGTGTGTGTGTGTGTGTATATTATATATATAAAAGACAGCAACACTCATAACAATGACAACACAATTACATTGACAATCATGTTACGTTATTTTTAAAATTTTTCCTTTTTTTTTTTCATAACCTCTTTAACACACTACTTCTCCGCTGCGAAGCGCGGGTATTTTGCTAGTGTGTACATATATGTTGATATATGTATATATATATATATATATGTGGATGTGTACAGTAATCCCTCCTCCATCGCGAGGGTTGCGTTCCAGAGCCACCCGCGAAATAAGAAAATCCGCGAAGTAGAAACCATATGTTTATATGGTTATTTTTATATTGTCATGCTTGGGTCACAGATTTGCGCAGAAACACAGGAGGTTGTAGAGAAACAGGAACGTTATTCAAACACTGCAAACAAACATTTGTCTCTTTTTCAAAAGTTTAAACTGTGCTCCATGACAAGACAGAGATGACAGTTCTGTCTCACAATTAAAAGAATGCAAACATATCTTCCTCTTCAAAGGAGTGCGTGTCAGGAGCACAGAATGTCACATAGATAGAGAAAAGAATCTCTAGCAAACAAATCAATAGGGCTGTTTGGCTTTTAAGTATGTGAAGCACCACGGCACAAAGCTGTTGAAGGCGGCAGCTCACACCCCCTCCGTCAGGAGCAGGGAGAGAGAGAGAGAGAGAGAGAGAGAGAGAGAGAGAGAGAGACAGACAGACAGAGTTTGTTTTCAGTCAAAAATCAATACGTGCCCTTCGAGCTTTTAAGTATGCGAAGCACCGTGCAGCATGTCGTTTCAGGAAGCAGCTGCACAAAAGATAGCAACGTGAAGATAATCTTTCAGCATTTTTAGACGAGCGTCCGTATCGTCTAGGTGTGCGAACAGCCCCCCCTGCTCAATCCCCATACGTCAGGATCAAAGAAAGTCCGCACAAGAGAGAGAGAAAAGTAAGCAATCTAGCTTCTCAGCCATCTGCCAATAGCGTCCCTTGTATGAAATCAACTGGGCAAACCAACTGAGGAAGCATATACCAGAAATTAAAAGACCCATTGTCCGCAGAAATCCGCGAACCAGCAAAAAATCCGCGATATATATTTAAATATGCTTACATATAAAATCCGCGATGGAGTGAAGCCGCGAAAGGCGAAGTGCGATATAGCGAGGGATCACTGTCTGTCTGTCTGTTTGTCTGTCTGTCTGTCTGTCTGTCTGTCTGTCTGTCTCACTATCTCTGTCTCACTATCTATATATATATATATATATATATATATATATATATATATATATATATATATATAAAATATAATACATCCCCGTGCTTCGCAGCGGCGAAGTACTGCTTTTAAATTTTTATTAAGAAGAAAGCCTTTTTAAATTGAGGGAAAATATACCAATAACAATTTGTTAAGGATCTGGTTTTTTGTGAAGCTGACTTCACACAGCCTCTCCGCTGTTTTATAAACGAACGCCATATAAGGTCTTCCTTTTTCATTGCTTCGCCAACGGAAGCAGCCTTTTTATTTAATCCTGTTTTACTATTGTTCTGTTTGTATACCACGTTGTCAGTTCAGCACTCCGGTTGGAATATGACCAAGCTGTGCAAGCTTACTGTTAAGAATGCAATGTATAGTTGTACAGGAGAAAAGCAATCTTGCCTCAAATCAATGGCAACCTTTTGTAGGTCTATGAACTTAATTTAAACTTTAGGTTTACACGGTGCTCTGTTTCCATAATACCTGCACTCATGAATATATCTGTATGCGTCAATCGCTGAAATCCCCGCGCTTTGCACCGGCGAAGTACTGCTTTTAAATTTTTATTAAGAAGAAAAGAAAACCTTTTTAAATTGAGGGAAAATATACCAATAACAATTTGATAAGGATCTGTTTTTTTGTGAAGCTGACTTCACACAGCCTCTCCGCTGTTTTATAAACGAACGCCATATAAGGTCTTGCTTTTTCGTTGCTTCACCAACGGAAGCAGCCTTTTTATTTAATCCACGGGTTGTCCGCTGTTTTTTTGTTCGTTTATTACGATTGTTATAGTTCTGTTTGTATACCACGTTGTCAGTTCAGCACTCCGGTTGTAATATGACCAAGCTGTGCAAGCACACTCTTGAGAATGCAACGTATAGTTGTACAGGAGAAAAGCAATCTTGCCTCAAAGTTCAGTCTGTTCACGTGAGCCGCTCTCTTGTGTGATATTGCGATGTCCACGGCTTTATTTAATGTTAGCTAAGACCCGGCACTTAAAAGTTTCTTGCTACAGCAATTTTAACTCCGTTACAAAGTGATTCAAAGTCTCGTTTATACCTCGTGTCTTCTCATTAAACTTGTATCTCGTGAATATGGTATTGCAAACGGCAGGAGGATCGTTTCTATAAACTTAATTTAAACTTACGGTTTACACCGTGCTTTCTCAATTGTGTAATGAATGTTTTCTTCAACGCTCTTTGGGGCTGTTCCTTGTTTTCAGTTCATGTGATTACGTAGGAGGCGTGATGACACGACACGCAACTCCGCCTCTCACGGCCATCGAGCTGCACTCCATTCCAGTACATGGACAAAAAAGAGGTTCCAGTTATGACCATTACGTGTAGAATTTCGAAATGAAACCTGCCTAACTTTTGTAAATAAGCTGTAAGGAATGAGCCTGCCAAATTTCAGCCTTCTACCTACACGGGAAGTTGGAGAATTAGTCAGTCAGTCAGTCAGTCAGTGAGGGCTTTGCCTTTTATTAGTAATAATAATAATAAAGTATAGATATATATATACAGTACAGGTGTAACAGGTCTAGGAGAACCTCCATCCATCCATCCATTTTCCAACCCGCTGAATCCGAACACAGGGTCACGGGGGTCTGCTGGAGCCAATCCCAGCCAACACAGGGCACAAGGCAGGAACCAATCCCGGGCAGGGTGCCAACCCACCGCAGGGCACACACAAACACACCCACACACCAAGCACACACCAGGGCCAATTTAGAATCGCCAATCCACCTAACCTGCATGTCTTTGGACTGTGGGAGGAAACCGGAGTGCCCGGAAGAAACCCACGCAGACACGGGGAGAACATGCAAACTCCACACAGGGAGGACCCAGGAATCGAACCCATGTCCACAGGTCTCCCAACTGCGAGGCAGCAGCGCTACCCACTGTGCCACCGTGCCGCCCTCTAGGAGAACCTGTTAAGGAATATTATTTTGTAATTTTATGTCTATGTACAGTGCTTTGACAACCATTAAATATCTCTGAAAAACATGACATTCTTACTGCTGTTTAATCCAGTTTAAGGTTGTCAACCAACCTAAGGCAAGGTGTCAGTTAGGCCGTATTTATACTTCACGCGATGCATGCTGCAGTGGATGCTCCTGCTACGCAAGCGTTGTAGTGATTATACTTGCGCGTGTGCTTTGCGTAAATCAGGACGAATCCACCAGGTAGCAGTGCGAGATATTATCACGGTGAGAACAGGTTCGGCTTCGCTGTGTTGTGAATTGCCTGGAACACCCATTAAATTCCGATGACACCTTACCACAATATCTCTGCAAAGGATGTTTAATGATTAAATCCATCAGTCCAGGGATTTGTCCATTTCAGCTAGCATTGGGCACGAGGTAGCAACAATCCCTGGACAAGGCATCAGCTCATCGCAAGGTGAATACAAGCACTCACATACACTAGCGTAATGTTAGTGTAACCATATCTGCATATCTTTGGAAGGAAACTGGAGCACACTGAGGAAAACCATGCTTGAAAAAATGTAAACTCCAGGCAGGGAATATCAGCAATGTGACTCCCTGCAAGACAGCAGCGCTAATGCTCCGCCACCATGTAACCCCCATGTGTGTAATTATTAACAGTATTCATTATTTAAATGAAATTACCGATTTATCTGTAACATACATACTTTAATGCATTTCATCATGAAAGTGATATCAAGTATAAATCTAAGGATTCTAAATGTGCAGAGAGTTAGAATATCATACATTTAATGTGCTCAATGTGGCGATCTATAGCTGGTGATCCGCTGCTGTCAGGACCGGATGGAAGCCCTAGAAAAAAAAGACGGCACAGAAGACAGTATGTGAGACTTGTAAAATGTATCGTCATTACGATCGGGAATATGCGATGCTTGAATATAAAAGCACCACAAATATATCTGTATGTCGGCATTTTGCTTCACCACATCGAACCATTTATCAAACATCGAAGCGCCCACACCGATCTCGTAGGATACTCGAAGCTTTCTGTCACATGTAGATAGTCAACAGAGACTCTGACGTCACATTCCAAGTTTTAGCACACTGCGCCCCCTGAGTTTTTGCTGGTACTGCAACTCGTGCACACGTCGCGTTAATTTCTGAGGACCTGCTCAGAGGATGCATCAAATGAACACTGAGAATGCGTGGCAGCCATGATGCGGGTGTGTACGTGTTCTGAGCGTGAAGTATAAACGAACCCTAACAGGCATAAATGTGCACATAACCCACAGCACAAGGCTGCCAGTGAAAATGGGGGGGGCTTTGAGATGGTATGGGTAACTTGTGTACCCCTCAGACACGGTATCTAGTACGCTAGGTATGTGAGAGTGCAGCATTTTCTTTCTCTCCTTTGCACATTCACACTGTACAACTCTAGGCTGAAAAAGTGAAACATCTTTAAGCATTATTTATTAGATAAACCGTAGTGACTAGTAGTCAGAAAAATGAATTTATTCGTGAAATGTGCATACCTTGACATGTAACATTTCATATTAGGAAGATCCACTCTGCAAGCTTTAGTATTTAAAGAGTTTGTGTAATTTTTGTTTGTGTTCTTAGTGTTTTTATTTTGGAAGCATTTGCATTACAAATTTCTTGTAGATGCAAATGCTGTGCATTCTGTACCATTGGTTTAAACAGTTTAGGAAACATAACTCTGCAATGTTTCCAAGAGTGTTCAGTATGTCATAAGAGGCATACTGTAGTATGTACAGAAATGTTTGTATTTATTGCAAAATCTTGAAGTAATGAACTCTCGTTAGGAAGTAATTGAATATTTAAGTAAAAGTTTTACTTCTAAATTGATAGTTCACTGTCTCTTGAAGATGTAATGTGTGTGTGTGTGTGTGTGTGTGTTTTATTTATTTATTTTTTTTATTATAAGATCTGGCCATCCACTCCATCCTTCATTGTTGATTTCTATTCACCTTGTGATTGTATGTATGTTTTTTTTCCTGTTCTAAATTTAAGTGTCTTATATTACACTCCCCACCATCATATTTCTACTATTCAGTTTTTCATTCTGATTTTGTATGTTATGCTGAATTTCCAAATAAACTTTCATTGACTGGAAATTTCAGCACATTAAAAATTATTTTAGATATTAACATTCAGTTAATCCTCTATCTAAAAGCATGTCGTTGGCACATAACTGTTTCAGTGGGCCTCTCTGTGGCCAGCTTGGCCGACGTTACGTCACTGTAAGAAATTCATAGTTTTGTTACCTCTTCTGAGCTTGCACCGAATGGCAGACCCCAGGGATCACTGTTAGTGGGGCCCAGCATAAGTTCTTATGCCTGTAATGTTTTGCAGCTGTCTTGCCTAAACTGGAAGAAATTTTTCAGTGTTTTTGTTACTTGTGGTGATTTACTTTTCTTCTTTCTACTTGAAAGTATACTTAATAGTTTTAATGTGGCATTTTTGTAGCATTCTTGTTTTATTGTTTTTGACCAATAGACCTTTTTAATAACAAATTAATGCAACATACTGTACAAATTGAGTTTTCATTTTTCTCTGGTTCAACCAATCTAATTTTAATTTTCAGCTTCTTCATTTATATTTCAAAGTACCATGTTTACATTAACATTATTCCAATAACTTGGACTGTTCCAGATTCACATTTAATAGATATTTTAAATTGCTTTGTGCACTTGTCAAATTATTTAAAGTGGTTGCTGCTTATTTTAAAAGCTGAACTGAGCAGCTTTGAATAATAATCATGTTAGATTGTTAATCATTTCTAACTTAGGCAATGTGTTAAAAAACATGCTTCTCTTCTTAAAATTGATCCTTAAAGTGTGATTGTAGGTTTTAGCATTTGTTTGACTTTGTGGAACCAATTTGAAAGATATGTGGCAGCTAACAAAAGAATTTTACTGCAGTCAAATGTGAACCTTTCTCATCTTCACGGCTTCATTTATGCACCCTGCTGCTTTTAGATTAATGACTTGCAGCAAATGCTTTCCATGTTGCATGGCATTGTTTAAACAGCTGTGTTGGAGACTCATCATCCACAAATTGTCCTGGTCTCATTTGTGCCCCAGTGTATGTTTACATTTTCTTGAATTGTTCAATATTGCCTTGAGGCAGACTGTAGAAGGCAATTCCTAAGTACAACATTCTTTTGCAGTTAACTATAGGATTTTAACCTTTAGTCATTTAGCTTATTTTTTTTTTTCCTTTTCAGTTTTATTATTGGTGGAATTTTTCCCAAGGTCAATTACATACAAATCTATTTTTTTGTTGACTGTTGTATGTTATATAACATTTAATGTGTTTCTTATATTCTGAAAAATTGAGGAAATAAATTCTAGTATTTTAACTTTAATGAAAGTTTTAATGAGCCCTCTCTTGTGGTCTTGGTTCCAGTCTGATTTGTCTTACTCTCACTGAATGTAGGCCTCATTTTTCATTCATAAAGCATTTATTTCTTTTTAGTGTTGGTGTGTCTAGTTCGGGTTACAGTTGGAAATTTGCCTGAGTAGTTATGTCCCAGCTTGGAGCCGTCTCTGAAATACTCCCATATATGCACCAGTGTCTCTAAAAATAGTGTGTGTGTGGTTAAAGTCTGGTAATTATCCACTACATGCTGATCTGACCTTGGACTCCCTGTGGAAGTAGCCATATGAAAACCTTAAAGGAGGCTAATTGTTTAAATGTAGATTGTACCCATTGAAAAAACTGTTCACTTCTGTGAATTTGAATTTGAAATTATCTACTGAGCCACCTCTTATTTTTTCAGTTAAGTAGCAAAGGTTATTTTTTCACAGATTAAAACAGCTGCTTTTATTTTAGTGTTTTTGTTATACACACAAAGTGTATGTAAATTTCTGACTTCAACTGTACGTATGTACTGTATATGTGTATGGTGTATATAGCAAAGATGTGTAAACCCAATGAGCCCCAATTAAGGCGAAACACGCGTCATGTACGAGTCTCCTGTCTTAGAATAGTTTTTCATTCCAAAGCTTTCATCCTACCAGGAATCATCAGAGGAAAATGATTAGGCATATAGGAATCAAAGGCAATATATAGTAAGTGAAAGGGGTGGGGGATTTAAACACATTCAAGTTTCACTGGACACATGTTCAACTGGGACACTCAAAAGTAAAATTCAGGGCCAATACCAAAATTGTGGCTCTTTAATGAAAATGCTATTGACACACTTGGACTTGAACCAGCATATGCAGGCTTAAAAAGAGTAACTTCTAAATATTAGAAAAGACTTTATGACTAACACCTTCCAAACCCCACCTTATTAATCTCCCCCCCCCCCCCCAACCTCCCACCGATCACTTGCTATATATTGCCTTTGATTCTTTTATATCTAATCATTTTCCTCTGATGGTGACATCTGATAGGTTGTCAAAAGCTTAGAAATTAAAAAAAAAAAAAAAAATGTAAGATGCATGATTCATTTTCTCCCATTGTGGAGCTTCAGCTACAAATATGCAAACCGTATCACAGACCTTTGCTTTCATTCATATGAAATTCATACATACATTCATACATTTATATACATACACACACACACACATACTGTGTATATATGTGTGTGTCTGTGTATTTAATTGTAAAAGATTATTATATGTTAACTAAAATATAACAGCTGTTAAAATGAAGACAAAGTAACTTTCTGAAGTAATAAAAGAAAAAATATAAGTGGATTTTCTGTTTTCTGTTTTATGCAAGTATTTAGTTGACCTAGTGGGGACTTTTGGTTCAGTTTTCAGTAAGTTGCAGCTACGTCAAATCATCATGATGTTTTTTTTTAGAAATGGCTGTTCCTCAAAACGCATAGGGAAAACAAGGAGGTCAGTAGTGACAGAATTTCCAGCATCACTTTGAAGGTACTGCAGAGTCCAGTAGCTGAGACTGGAGTGAAAGTGCAACAATCAACATAATAATCTCTGGATAATGCTGTCTTGTATGGGAGGGTGATAAAAAAGAAGCAATTTCTCAAATAATCATGTGAAAGCATGTTTTTAGTACTGGCCAGACGAGACCAGAGTTCAAAGAAATACTGTATGAATGGTGCCAGTGTAACACTAACCACACTTTAGAACATACCATACCTGTACTGAAGTGCTGTGGTGGTTCATTATGCTATAGAGCTGATTTTCAACAGCACAGATTTGCATTCTGGATAAAAGAAAGATGCGATAATAAATATGAGCAAACTGTGCCAAAACACTTGTTTCAGTCTGATAAAAAAAACTGAAGCTTGGGTGAAAGTTCATTTTTGGCAGGAATGCTCCCGAGCATAAGGCCAGAGTAACCTTAGAGAGGCTCAAGGTACCAAAAGAGGAATATCGTACAATGGGCCAGTTTAAGCCCTGATCTCAGCTCATTTGATATTCTGTAGCACTATTTAAATATTTCAGTGGAAAAGCATCATCCACATAACCTGAACAACTGGGAGCAAATCTGGCTGTAAAACTGAGCCAAAATCACACCTGAACAATATGCACAAAAGACCTAAAGCTGGTGTTGCTGCAGATGGTGGCTCTATAAAAATCTGAATTTATTAGGATTGAATGCTAATTCCAATTGCACCTTTTTTCCTTGGGATATTTTTTTCTAATATGAAATGATATATTTTAAAAGTAAAAATAGTGCTAGAGTACCTTAAAATAAAAATAAGATTACAGTGTAAAATGTGTTGCTAACTGAAATTATACAATACAATTTATTTTTGTATATCCCAAAACCACACAAGAAGTGCTGCAATGGGCTTTAATAGGCCCGGTCTCTTGACAGCCCCCCAGCCTAGAATCTCTAAGAAGACAAGGAAAAACTCCCAAAAAAACCCCTTGTAGGGAAAAAATGGAAGAAAACTTGGGAGAGGCAGTTTCCCCCCTTTCCAGGTAGGTTGGGTGTGCAGTGGGTGTCAAAAAGAAGGGGGTCAATACAATACACAGAACAGAACAAATCCTCAATACTGTATAAAAATAAAAATTTTACAAATACGGAGCAGAATTTAACAGTAGATGATATCACATAATATGATTTGGATTTGTTTAGAGTCCTGGAGACCTCAGCCATCAAGCTGTCTCCCCCATTTGCCCATTCCACAGCTGAAACAGCGTAGGGCCAGCCAATCCAATGAAAGGACCCCTCTACCTCACGATTCCTACGATCCTCCATCAGGGATGACTTTACCGTAGGCAGGCAAAACAACTTGGCAGGTGGGCCGTGGCACCAAGTGCCACATTTGAGTACCGAGAAGAGAAACAGAAATTATAGAAATGGTCAGGAATCAGAGCACTTTTGCAGATCCTTCTATGTATGTATAAAATGATATTTACTAGAGTCCTGTCTTGAGTTGTTTCCTACCTTGGACCCAACATTACTTGAGTAAACTCAGAAACGGGTGATGGTGATAATTTGTAAATTACTTTTTTTTGTTCTTTACGTCACGTTAATCTATTTCTTGTATTAGGATTTTGTTAGTTTTCATGTACTCCTTGGGGGTCAGACTGTGGTATCAGCTATTGTACAGCACCCCTGGAGCAAGTGCAGGTCAAGGGCCTAGCAAAGCAGGATCTCTTTTGGCAGTAACAGGGATTTGAACCGGCAACATTCCAGATATCAGCACACATCCTTAGCCTTGGAGCCATCGCTCCACCCTAACTCTGGTATTTAATTAGGTAAAATTACCAATCTCCTGTAAGTTTTTTTTATAGATATATATATAATATTTTTTAATTTAATGCTTACTGGCTTTTTAAAGTATGGAACATCAGGCAGCAGTTGTTAGTGCTGCTGCCTTCTAGTTTCAGAACTCTACTTTTGATTTCTGACCTGGATATTATCTTCGTAGAGCTTGTATGTTTTGATTGTGATTTACTAGGTTAAATGGCCCCTCTAAGCTAGCCTGGTATAAACAAGCTTGAATTTGTGCCTAAAGCCTCCATTCCACTGCATGACTTTTCCATCAGTTTTTGAGTTGGACGCTTAATTTACATAATCATAATGAGTGAGGGGCAGACACCACCAGGGTTACACAGTATAGTGGTACTGGAAAAGTACCAAAAAACCTACATTTTTAAATGGTACGGTACCAGAAGTAAATGTCAGCTTTCCTCTTAATCCCTATCCCTCCCCCTGCTCCTTATTGCTTTGGTGTGGTACACCAGGGTGGTTGAAGTAAGACAGATGGGGGTGGTTTTGTGCACATTACTCCGTAATGTTTTTTGTACCTGTACTGAGATACAAAAACTGGTATTGATACTCTAATCAAAATTATAGACTGATCCAACATTAGTCGCAACTCATTGTCGTGAACTCCAGTTGTATAGTTTGGTATCCTTAGTGACTCAGCCTTACTGGTCTGTGACTGTCCCTAGAACATTTGATTTTTATTTTAAGCCATAGGGATGGGCTTGTGCGTAATAGCTGACAATCAATGAACTCTAACCCAAAAGTGTAATGCATGCAATGTGGCAGCTAGGAAAGAAGGTAAATAGTAGTTTTAGACTGCACAGACTGGACAAAGGGAGCAAAAAGTTACTCTCTAAAATTACTAAATCAACGTTTATTAGATTTTTCATGCATATTTCTATCGATACAACTTAATTTAGACTGCTGCATGGCCACTTGTAAGTTGTATCCTCAGTCAGGGTTGTTATGGGGTGGTTTGGGGATAAAATTAAAACCAGACCAGCCAATGGTAATTAATT
Organism: Erpetoichthys calabaricus; assembly: GCF_900747795.2. Lineage (NCBI taxonomy): Eukaryota > Metazoa > Chordata > Cladistia > Polypteriformes > Polypteridae > Erpetoichthys > Erpetoichthys calabaricus. The sequence continues at coordinate 219,506,784 of NC_041395.2, forward strand.
TGCCATATTGTTTAGGCTTGGCCCTATTTACAAGAAAAGCTACATGTCACATCACTTCCATTTAGTTTTAATCTTCATTATGTCTTTCCTCCATAAAAACATGAGATTAAAGAAGTTTCTTGGCAAACCACTACATGCTACATTGGAGTACAGTATTTGTATGTGGAGTATTTTTTGAGCATAAATGACTGAATGGTGTTTGGTGTGTGGGTTTAAAGTTTGTGGTATTATGTGAGACCACCACAAAAATTGCACATTACTCAAAAAACATCAAGTTTACTTTCACAAAGTTTTGTATTTACATTATTGTTCATGCAAGTCTTCATGAGGTTTTTTTTACGAATTTTATTGGTGAGTCGCACTGGAAGTGCCATCACCAAAAAAACACACATTACTCCAACAAAGTGGATTTTAATGAAATTTTGCAAGTATATTACAGTTACTTAAACATATGAAGTGTATGTAGTTTTAAGTTTCATCATGAATATGTATTTAACCGGGAGAACAGCACAAAACTGGTAGTTTTGCCCAGCATAAGGCCATGTGTACGTTAGATGACTTTTCCAGTGATTTTCAGTCATAGCCCTAATTTACATAATCTTAGCGAGTTGGAAGATGTAGGCAGTGCTTCAGTGAAAGAGCAGTCGTCTAGCCTGACATACCTAGCAACTCACTCCAACTGCCTCTCCAGAGGTGCAGTGCATTTAATACAGTGATGAGGGATAAGGAATGTGTGTGTGTATTGGGCCTCACAAACAGAATGGGGGTTTTACGTCTGGTGCAGCTGCGTTTTTCTTATTTTTGAGTGGACATTTGTCGCAGGGAGGGCTTCTGTTCTTTTTCTCCAATGTAGAACCCTCATCTTTATCTGAGTTCACCTCTGTTATAGCATGTCTTTATTTGAAAACAGAAAACAGCAGGGTCAGATCCAGGGGAGCATGATCATGACTGAGAGAATAAAACTGAATAAAAAAAAAAAAAGCTAACCTTTACAAGTATCATAAATTTACACACAGCTCACTACTCAAAATGGTAATTCTAGGAGGTGCCCAGAATTGAACCCGGGACTTCTTGATTGTGAGTCAATAGTTCTTACTGCTGCAACACTTAGGCGGTCATGTCAGCATCGTACCCTAACCCTACCCTAACTTCGGTTGCACTCTTGAATAAAAGCACACTTCTTTTGTAATACTTGTACCTTTTGTGAAAGTGTTTTTGATATTTGGACTTCAGTCTTCACACATTATACACTTTGTCAAAATTTTGTCGCTAGTACTATAACATGAAAAATGTTTCTATTTTAGGTATGTGTTCAAAATTTCTCGCATTTCCTGTCATCCTACATTTACATAGATCATTGTAGACACAGAACACACATGAAGTGCATGTGTTCCAAATAATGATATATTATTTATCCTATACAACTCCAGGCATCTCACGCCCAGATAAACAAGACTTGAGCGGGGAGAACTCCCATTCTCCCCCAATCCCCAGACTTGAGCTGTGGGATGGGATAGCAGGCAGCTTGCTGCTTATGCTGATTGACACATTTGCAAAACAGAATGCGCTAATGAGGAGATGCGAAGGAATTTAAGGTGGCTCGGGATTACGAATTTTTTCGTAGACTTCAGGGATTCTAGTGTTATATAGAACAGTGAGTTCCTTTTCATAGCTCAGACACTTGTATTTATACAGTCTGGTTTCTAAAACACACCTGTTATTTATTTATTTATTTTTTTTTATTTCAATGTTAGGAATGTTTTTTTTTTATTCATACCTTTTAATGTTGTGTGCTGGTTTTGTTATGTACAAAAATGCTATGGTCGGTTTCTAAGGGTTTGCCAGCCCTATAACTTGTGCACCTGAAGCTACTGAAGTCTCACATTTACAGAAGTATGTGACATTGTTCTTTTATTTCTGCCTCATCCCTGCTAGTAATTTGCCTTTTATGAATAGAAGTAGTGGTGGGACTTCCCAGTTCCGTTAAAGCTACACTCGACCCAAAAATAAGACGATTGTTTACCTGTTGTTTACCCTATGTTTTCAGTAATGTCAGAGAAAAAGTTTTCATCACATTTTTACAAGGGCAAGAAAGATAACAAAATTACTAATTTAAAGGACTTTGGGGTCTTGTTCAGTTTTTGAGTGTTCTTATTCACGTATGGATTTTCCAGAATGGGTGTATTTATTTATTTAAAATGTATTTAAAATTTTAAGCAAAAGTCAATGTTTCTGAAATGATGCGAGTATATGACTGTGCTGGATACCTGACATTTTAATTATACAACATGAGTAATTTGATATTTGTTTTTCTTTATTCATGTTGTGGTGGTGTTTGCTGCTGTTTATTGTTGGTGCCTGTTGTAGTTAATTGTATAATGAACTCTGTTATCTCCATTTTCATAAAAAAAAAAATTAAATGTGTTTTTTGCCCATTACTGCAAACATGGGGTAAGTAATAGAGAGTATTTCTTTAAATCTCACTTCAGACTTCAAGGAATAAAGGAAAAATACTGGCCAGATTTCAGTATGTTCTTATGTTTAGTCTTTATCCCATTCATTGCCTTTCAGAAATTTTGTGAGTGACAGAGTGTGATCATGCAAATAAGTTTCAGTTAGATGTCATTTTGCCCATTACAGTTCCATTTGGGATATCTGTGATGGGGAAATATTGGTGATATATAGAGAAAATTGTAGCATTCCTGAGATAAATTAAGTGATAAATAAAATCTGACATAAAAATTTTTCTATTTTCTGAGCATTTTTTTTTTTTTAAGTATTTTTATATGAATTTTATCAACTGTAGGGTGCAGGTAATCCTACTGTAGTTTTAACTTATGGTGTGCTGACATTTCTAGGCTAAATTGCCATGGCATTGTTGTGTTTATGTGGGCCATGGCTCAAGTCTGTTATTGCTGGCGTAGGCTCTAGGCACCACAAAACAGTTCAGAAAAAGTATTTTCCAAAATTTGGTAAAACGTTTGAACCCATGAGACACTGATGGTTAAATAGGAAAGATTCTTGATGATCTAACATTTAAAATGTACCTTGCCTTTCAAATGAATGTTTTTAAACTAACTATTAGACTGGTTTACATGGTTTTGTTTCAACACTGAATTCTTACTTAAGCTTTTACAATCTGCTGGAAAAAATGTGTAAATTTAAAGGATGGCAAGGACAAGCAGAGTAAAAATGATAAGTTAACTCTTTTAAGTGCCCAGGCTGGCACCATTTGGCATTATTTTTTTCGTCTTTAATAATTTCAACACTATGTATGTTATGCTTCTATTTTTCCTTGACTCTTGCTAAATTGCTGCACTGCAAATGCCCATGTTGTTATAACTCAAATTCTATTCAGAAAATATGATTGATTGACATTACTGATTAAAAACAAAAAAGACCCACTATTACCACCAGAAACGATGCCATTAAAAGCTAGTACCCACTTTAGTGCTGGGCAGTATACTGGTTCATACTAAAAACCGTTTTTTATTTTTGTTCTGATATGTAATGTTTCTTATACTGCAACACCGGTTTAAATAGCCTAAACAACGTTTGTAACGTGGCGCAGCAGGAAACTGTTTAAGGGGGGACCTTTTTCACTGCTTCACCGCTAAACATGAAACGGAGTACATGCGTTAGTGGAGGTATTGAACAGTGAAAATGGACAGAGAACATTCTGAAACTGAAGCTGTAGCAGACGATAGTTTTTTGCCAAACTTTTGGCGAATAAAGGAGCCGTGTCTGTTGTCTGGAGATACTTTGGTTTTAAAAAGTCGGATGTTGTCCATTATGTTCAAATGTGTGAATACTATTTCTATACTACTGGATAATACTGCAGGCCAAATTGTACTTGTTTTATTTATTTATTTATTTTTTTCAATACTGTGTAATGTACCTGGGTACTGTGTAATCGTGTGACGACATGTTGAATTTATTCTCGACATTTCCACTTTACTCTCAATGCTTATGATGAGAATAAAGTTGATATGTTGGCTTCATTCTCGACATTAATCAACATGTTGACTTTATTCTTGTAAGTTGTCATTAAAGTAGAAGAACATCGTAAACTAAACGTCATCTTAAAATGAATATTTAATTTACTAGATTTTCTCAAACCCCGTCATAAGTTATGTAGCACATTAAATGCTTTGTGTTAAGTGTACCCTGAGCCATGTTAATCACTACATGCTTCTTAAACTGACTTCCTCTTGCACTAAGAGGAGGCGCAGGCAACAGTCACCACACAGAATACGTTAATTTCATGGTATTCCTGCTCCCTGAACATTTAGAATGCGAAGATAAATACTTGATATAATTTTCATGATGAAATGCATTAAAGCATGTATTAATCATGTGGGGGCACGGTGGCATGGAGGGTGCACTGCTGCGTCACAGCAAGAGGGTCCCGGGTGTTCCCTGCCTTGATTTGCATGTTTTTCTGGTGGGTTTATTCGCCGTGCTTCAGTTTTTTTCACAGTCGTGTAGGATGTGGGGTTTTGTTATGCTATATTATCCCTGCTAGTGTATTTTTTGTTCGTATTCACCCTGCGATGTGCTGGCGCCCTGTTCAGGATTTACTCCTGCCTCGCACACAGTGCTTGCTGGGATGGGTGCAACCCTGAATGGATGGCATAATTAAACATGTATAACGAAGATTTTATAAAGTTCTGAACACTCCGTGGTCTAAGTTTATAACTAGTTTTAATTTCACAAAGACAGTTATGTGGAGAAAGAAAAAGGAAAAATAGGAACTGGGGGTTTGATACGTCAGACAGAGACAGCACGCATGCAATAAAGAATGCCCACTCAGAAGAACAGCCAATGAATTCTGTGTTAGTGTCTACGACTACCAAATCACGAACCCAATATTTACACAATATTTAAGTTAAACCTGTGTGATACCCATTCATACATCCAGTTTTTTGGAACCTCGTCACACCTGCCATAAAATTCTCTACACTGAAAGTACGCCTGGGGACCCCTTACTGCGAGTGAGCAGCACTACCGTGCATGTTTAATACCTGCTTTAATGCATTTCATAATGAAAATTTATCTTAGTATTCTACATTTTCAGAGAGCAGGAATATCATGAAGTGAATGTATTCTGTGCGGTGATCGCTGCCTCTTAGTGCAAGAGGAAGTCAGTTTAAAAAGCGCGTAGCGACTAACAACTGGGTCGGGGAACACTTAACACAAAGCATTTAATGTGCTACATTAACTTAGGACGGGGTTTGAGAAAATCTAGTAAATTAAACATTGATTTTAGGATGAAGTTTAGTTAACGACATTCTATTTTAATGACAAAATAAACTATGAGAATAAAGTGGAAATGTCGACTTTAATCTCGACATATAGTTTTTTTTTTCTCTTCACTGTGTCAGTTTTTTTTTTTTCTCTTCACCGTGGCCCTAATATGCTTCCGTAGGGCTATACCACAAATAGCATTATAAATGCAAGTTGCAGTTTTATTATTATTTATGTATATAGCTTAGCTTGAAGCAAGGTCCATTTTAATGCAGTTTGCCTTAATGATGGTTCAGTTGGTAAAGATGTCATCACCAAGTTGCACTTGTTTTATTTTATTTTAATTTGGTGATAACTGTGTAATACACCTGGGCTTTGAAGTCTTGGAAGTAATAGTATTATTACTGGAAGTTGCACTATTTATTTTATCGTTATTATTTATTAGTTTAAAAATTATGCAGTTTAATGATGGTAAGTTGTTTAATGTGTCATTGGACAGAGATTGTTAACATTAACAAAGTGAAGTTGGCTTACAGGAAATATTTACTATTTATTCCTTTTCTGAGACATGTTCTGTGCAATACAACTTTTGACAAGCACCTCTGGATATTTTACTAAGTCTAAATGCCTCTTTGGATGGTTGAAAATATGTTGTCAAAATTTTATCTTAAGTTGTTTGCAAAATGTGTTCAATAAAAAGGTTTTATATTTTGACTGCAACTGTCATGCAATGTGATTCCTTCTCTTCATTAGTGCCACCCCCTTGAAAACTATCACTTTATGGGGCCATGCAAACCTGTATTAATACTTGTGTGCACATTAAAATGTTTTTTCTACAATTCTCATGACAGTGGAATAGGTTATTCTTAGCCAGTAATTGCAGTGGAAAAAAATTGCGTGGGAAAAAAATGCTGTCCAATACTGTGAAACCAGTGTAATTTTGAAAAATACCGTGATATAGAATTTTGGACATACTGCCCAGCACTAACCCACATGTGAATCATTGTGTATCCACATTTGACTGCTTGTGATGAGTAAAACCTGTGGCGTTTGCTTTGCCCCGGGTTAAACGAAATCATGGAAATGTTCAAGAACGTGGCTGAACTCTGCAAAATGCATTTGAAGTCAGTGAGGAATGAGTAACTGAACTAGTTTTGAGTGAACTATATTGGTGTACAGTAATCCCTCACTATATCGCGCTTCGACTTTCACGGCTTCACTCTATCGCGGATTTTATATGTAAGCATATCTAAATTTATAACGCGGATTTTTCGCTGCTTCGCGGGTTTCTGCGGACAATGGGTCTTTTTACTTCTGGTACATGCTTCCTCAGTTGGATTGCCCAGTTGATTTCATACAAGGGACGCTATTGGCGGAAGACTGAGAAGCTACCTAATCAGAGCACACAGTTAAGTTCCTGTGTGCTGATTGGCTCAGAAGCGGAGTGCTGCATTAACCAGGAAGTCTCATCTCACTCTTTCAGCATTAACGTGCTCCTGCTACTGCTTCAGGGGCCGTGTCCAAGCGCCAACAGAAGATGCAAATGATTGCAGAAAAGGTAAAAGTTTTGGATATGTTGAAGGAAGGGAACAGCTACACCGCTGCAGGACACCATTACGGCATCAATGAGTCCATGATTCTTTTTATTTAAAAAGGAGGAAAAGCATATAAGATCTATGGCCGCAGTGTCCTTTAACCAGGGCGCAAAACGAGTTGCAAGTGGACATGATAAGGCAGTAGTCTGGATGGAATCTGCTTTAGGGATTTGGATTGAAGAGTGCTGGAAGAAGAACAATGGCGGTGCTATACAGTCGCTTGAAGAGGCTCCTTTAGAAGAACTGTAACGCTATCCTTTGTTGTGCAGTAAAATTAAACTCATCGTTATCGGACAAGTCGTCGTGTCATTGTTGGTGAGTAACCATAATTAATTATCTACGTACAGTACTTATTACATGTACATAGTTTAGTGTCACTGTACACACATTTTACTGTATACAATTTTTCTTGCATTGTACGTATTTATTGCTGGTGGCCTATCTGTCGTAATGGCTGTAACATATGTGATATCGGAGACGCTCGATATCTTTAAAATAATATTTAGGTTTTACTGTATATAAACTGTGTTTACATACATAATTTCAACAAATCTTATCTAATATCTAAGAGAATACAAAGGGTTTATGCTGTATAATTGATTGGGAAATCTTTATAATAGTGTGGGAGAGTTTATAAGGGCTTAGAATATATAAAAAGAACCATATGAACATATGGTTTCTACTTTGCGGATTTTCACCTTTGCGGGGGGTTCTGGAACGCAACCCCCGCGATGGAGGAGGGATTACTGTAGTGGTTCCTGAGGTCTAGGAAAAAGTATGCCAACTATGCTGGACTGATTATGGTTGCCAAGTATGTGATCTGAGCTGTAAGGTGCAGTACTAACCACTGTGCCCTTGTGCATCAAACAACAAAAGAAACCGACTGAATGAATATCACAAACTACTTAACATACTGAAATAAATAAATAAATGTTGAATTCAGAGTTCCACTCTTGGGGCACGTGTTAGCATGGTACTGTCTCGTTGTATTTGAAGTTGTGGATCCAGACACAGCGTGAACGTTCCCCCCCCTGTTTCCAATGTATTTCATCAGATGCTTTGCACTTTATTCTTTCATCAAGAACATTTAAATTTGAGACATCTGAAGGTATCCTGTGGTATCTGGCACCAAAATGTTAGTAGTAGATATCTTACGTCCTGTAGGATTTGAGGCAGGGTTCACAAAGATCAGACTTGTTTTTCCAATGCATCCCACTGGAGAATTTGGATGCCAAGTCAACACCCTGAACTCTTTGTCATGTTCCTTAAAACATTCCTGAACAATTTTTACTCTGTGAAGTGGTACATTATCCTACTGAAAGAGGCCAGTGCCTTTAGGGAGTAGCATTTCCATGAAGCGGTGTATGTAGGCTACAACAACCTCTAGGTAGGTGGTATGTGTCAAAGTTGCAACTGCATGAGTGTCAGGACCCAGGGTTTCCCAGCAGAACATTGCCCACCACGCTGCTTGTCTGCCTGCCATACTGCATCCTGCTGCCATCTCTACTCCAGATAAACAACATATCCTCACCTGGTCATTCACACGATAGAAAGCATGGTTTATCAGACCAGGCCATCACCTTCTGTTGCTGTACAGTCCAGTTCAGCATGCTTTTGCTTGTGAACAAGCACTTGACTGGTCTGCAGCTTTGTAGTGTCACTGAAGCTAGATATATAATATATACGTCTGGAGACAGCCATGCGTGAATTTTGCTTAAAACTGGGTGGGAACAATTAGATTTCTTAATGAGTGTCACATTTCTGAACTAATCCAACACCTCATGAAGGTGCCGCTCAAAGTAGGGGTGGTGATTTTGGAACCGTAAAGATCAGAGATGCTGTCATTAACCTGGTCTGAATGAGAGCATGCTTCTGTTTACAATTTACCATCTACAGTCTTATGTCTTTTAAAAAAAAAAAAAAAAAAAAAAATGTGTGTCGCACGTACAGAGAGCACATTTTAAAAATAAACATAACCTATTTCAACAACAAACATAACCTGATGCAAGGGAAAATCTTTCTGTAGCATTAAATTATGCATTGGCATTTGATAGCATCAATAGACAAATGGTCTGACATGACTGATATGTTGTTGCAGGTACTGTGTATGCTCTTTTGTTCAGTGTTCTGAGGATAGTGTAGGAGTCGATGTAAGTTTGAAAGAGTTTGCAGCAATATGCATGAAAATATGAACTGCAAAATATGCATTTGAAGTAAACCGTTTGTGTCAGTCTGTCAGAAGAATTGTTGTTAAGAAGGTTGTTAACAATAGCCGCAGGAGATGTAAATTTCATTACTCAACACACCCAGGTCTGCCTTACACCAGTAGATGCACAGATGAGGCTACACAAGAATCCACCTTCTGACTGCACATCTAAACAAATTACTGTCTAACTGAAAATACAAACATGCCATGACTAAATATCTGTAGTGTTTTAACTCATTGTGTAGCCATAGACCACAACGCTTATTTAAATAATTTTTTAATGTTATGTCATATTGTAATGCAATAGGTAAAATGATAGATATTGTAGCAGACTGAGGCACTTCACAAATGTCTGGGTCCTAGTAGCTGCAGTGGTCTACATGGTGGGTGTGTGTTTGTCCGTCTCCACTTTTGCAGCACACATTGCAATGTACAAATAAATTAATAAGCTTCAGTTACCTTGTGGTGATCACGGATCAAAGGATTACTCCATAGTATTCAAGGACTAAGTGGCAACTGCCCGCAGCACTGGATATAAACAAATGTGGTGGTGCACCATAGCACGTTGGGGGGATGGAGATGAATCATGTATTCTTGGAAATAACCCGCTCATTATCTTCTCCGCCGCTACAAAAAACAGTTACTAAGCTGTTGTATTAAATTGACAGCTACTGCTAGTATTGTCAATGTGTATACCTTACATTAGTTCTTTACCTGCTGTTTTGTTTTTATTTTTTATTTCTATAGTTGTTTTGTTCGTTTTGGCTTAATAATAGATGGCAACAAAAGGAGAGAGTGTTAGTGTTGATGGAACAAAAACTTGAACACTCTTTTTTTTGTATTAAAAAGGGGCAAAGTTTAAAAAAAAAAAAAAAAAGTCAGTCTGAAATTAGGGGTGCAAAACATTTTTTCTGACTGGAGAATAAAAATAGGAAAGCATTCAAAGTTGGTGCACAAAAATTATGGACAATTTATTTATTTTGTTATTTATTTAGTATGTTAAATATAGGTTTCGGTTAATCTGAATTTTCACTAAACTGGACTGAATCTGGTCTCGCCAAATCTGGGTTAATAGGATTCCATTGTAGTTATTTCTGTGAACAGCCTTACATTTTTTTCTTAACACCATAATAGTCAAATGGTGTTTTGCTCTGTTTCTTTCTTGTATGCTTTGTGATGGAACTGACTCATTGTTAAAGATGAGGTTATAAGAACTGATTGATAGCAATTGATGTAAATATGATATTAATTTAAACTTAAAAGATTTTGTAACATAGTTGGAAAATGGTGATAAGAGGAATGCTTTGCCTATTTTCTTTTGTTTCTAAAAAGTTTTTTATAGATGCAGAGCAATCCTATTTCTTATAGGAGGTCATTGGGTCTGTCTTTTGGCTGTTAAATAAAAGATTTAGGTGCTTGGTCCGGTGACAGTCTGTCTGCAGCACTGTGACTCCTGCCATTTGATACCACAGACTGCTTCAGGTTTTCTTAGCTGGTTGTAGTGTGTTTTCACAAGCTTCTATGCACACAGGGCTGTGATTTTTGAATTTGTTAGTAGGCCTGTGTGCTAGGGGAATATGACCCTGGTATGTGGGCTGAATACTACTTTTTTCCATTTGAAAAGCATTGAGAGTGGTCTCCATTTTCTGTGCCACTTTGTCTCAGCTTTGTTTTTTTAACAGTTAAAGACCATGAGTCATGTTTTAAATTTAAACTTCTCGTGTGGTGTTGAAAAAAAAAAAAAAAGAAAATCTTATGCAAAACATAGTGTATCTAATGCTTTACTTTTCTACTTCAATTTCAATACTACTTCTTACTACAATATACAACTATAATTAAAGTTGTGTACAGTATATTTGGTAAGGATGAAACCATACTTGGATAACATTTTTCTAGTGAGATTTTTTCATTTAATTATTTTAACTTTTTATTATTATGTTGCTCCATCTGGTCTAAACCTGCTTAAAGGAATACTCCATCCAAAAATATTGGTTCATAGTGATGAATGAGGGGGAAATAATCTCATGGAGATAAGTTTATGATAATATGAGCATCTCACTACTGGACAACAGCAAACACTATCAATAATATCCATGAAAAAATGTCTTCTTTACAACTGTTACATAATCCATATGTCAAACCATCTGTTTATATTCTCACAATTTGCAGAACCTTGAGTTTTTTGCTAAAATAATCCTAAATTAATTGTTCACATTATTGAGCTTTGACCTGAAGACGGGACTCTTGACCAGTGAATGTGCACTTCTGAATTTTTTTTTTATGCATTCCTATGATCATATGGTTGTAAAAGAACACCAGAAACATTTCCAGTCAAAAAAATAATTACTGCTACATTTATTTTACAGATACACTACTTGCCTACTTAGAATATTGGATTCTCATTCCAGATGCTCTCGTTTTCCTGGATTAAATCTCAAATAAGTAAGTATCATACATTTTACAGTGATCCTTGATATTTGCATACTAGATATTTTCATAAAAGAATAATTTTGGTATTTTTCAAGTCAAACTGATTTCTTCACAAACATGTATATTATGCAGTCACCACGTGCAATTGTGTTCACAAATTAAGCATTTTCAATTAATTTTAAAAAACATCTTGCATGCGCTGCCATTTTATAATCTAGGCTATCCGTCAAGGAACACCACTGCTGTATTTCTGAAATATTGCTCAAAAAACAGCTATGAATGTTATGCACCTTTTGTCTTGTGTGCTAATATATTCATTGTTGATCCTGCACACCGATGCCCAATCTCTGCCTCATTACTTTTAAATATATAAAGAGTGCGGTTAACTGCATGAGTACAGGCCTGTTTTTAGTGCTTATTTTTGAATACAAAACCCAGTGCCTGAAGTGTGCGGGGGTTTGGGGCAGGTGTGGAAGAGCTCTTGATATTCTCTTTGTTGTCCATGCTGAATAAGGTAGTGGAAGGGGTGATGTGGGGTGTTATATCTCCGTGGGAGTCCTTGGGTGCAGTGATATTCACAATTAATAAAGAAATGTTGATGGGTTGCAGGACTGTTCTGCTTGGATGTGCAAATTGACACATTTCCCTTATAAACAAGTGTTGCTAAGTATGTCCAACCTGACAGTATATTTACTAAAAGGAAAAGGAAATGTAGATACAGAGTAAAGCACTGCTAGTAAATCACTGACTTTACACCACCTCCTGATGTAAAAATTAATTCCATCAGAATAAACCTTAAAAACTACAGAGGTCCTCCAGTAATTATTACTACTGTATATCCCACGTCCTGGTGTCAAACTAATCTTGTCTGAATTGACTTAACATCATAAAACACGATCATTGCCTCTTAAAAAATAAATCATAGTGGCTAGGCGAAACTTAAATTGCTAAAGTCACTTGCACAATTGTAGAATAAACAGTAGGAATATGCACTCAATCAACTGAGCATGATGATATTATATACAGTATATAAAATGTGCATAGGTCTGATCACAATCTGATATTTTGGTGGTTACCTACCAGGTAGTGCGTGTGACTGGCCAGCAGGCAGACCTCAGCCACGCTCTCTCAGTTGCAAGAAGCAGATCATAGACATGCTATATAGTACCTGCCAAATAATACAAAGTATGCGACACATGCTTACCATATTTTGTGTGTATATATAATATATATACGCATAAACTCTCAATAATTAGCCACAACCTTAAAACCACTGACAGGCAAAGTGATTAACATTGTTTATCTCATTACAATGGCATCTGGCAGAGGTGGGCTATATTGGGCAGCAAATGAACACTCAGTTCTTGAAGATGATGGGCAGGCATAAGGATCTGAGCAACTTTAATAAGGGCCAAACTGTGATGCGTAGAAGTCTGGGTCATACTATCTCCAAATAGGCAGATCTTCTGGTTGTGTTCCCTTTATGTAGTGGTTAGTACCTACCAAAAGTGGTTCATGAAAGAACTACTAGTGAACCTTCAACAGGATCATTGGTGTACAAGGCTCATTGGTACATGGGGGAGATGTGCTACTATAGCACAAATTGCTGAAAAACTTAGTGCTGGTGATAATGAGAGTACACCTTGATGACTTCTGTCCATTGCAAAAAAAAAAAAATAAAGCACCTGCAATGGGACAGTGAGCATCAGAACTGGACCATGGATCAATGTCAGAATGTGGCCTGGTCTGATGAAGATCATGTAGATGTCTGTGTGCATGTGCATCCTTAACCCTGGGGAAGAGATTATAGCAGGATGCACTAAGGCAAACAGCCAAGCTTGGCAGAGACAGTATGATGTTCTGGGTAATGTTCTGCTGGGAAACCTTGGGTCTTGACATTCATGTGGATGTTACTTTGACATGTACCACTTATCTAAAAATGTTTGCAGACCACTTACATGCAATTCATTCACACAGATATCAGTGTGGGTGTATACAGTGATCCCTCGCTATATTGCGCTTCGCCTTTCGCGGCTTCACTCCATTGCGGATTTTATATGTAAACATATTTAAATAAATATCGCGGATTTTTTGCTGGTTCGCGGATTTCTGCGGACAATGGGTCTTTTAATTTCTGGTACATGCTTCCTCAGTTGGTTTGCCCAGTTGATTTCATACAAGGGACGCTATTGGCAGATGGCTGAGAAGCTAGATTGCTTACTCTTCTCTCTCTCTTGCGCTGACTTTCTCTGATCCTGACGTATGGGGATTGAGCAGGGGGGCTGTTCGCACACCTAGACGATACGGGCGGACACTCGTCTAAAAATGCTGAAAGATTATCTTCACGTTGCTATCTTTTGTGCAGCTGCTTCCTGAAACGACATGCTGCACGGTGCTTCGCATACTTAAAAGCTGGAAGGGCAAGTATTGGTTTTTGACTGAAAAACAAACTCTGTCTCTCTATCTCTCTCTCTCTCTGCTCCTGACGGAGGGGGTGTGAGCTGCCGCCTTCAACAGCTTTGTGCCGCGGTGCTTCGCATACTTAAAAGAAAAACAGCCCTATTGATTTGTTTGCTAGAGATTGTTTTCTCTATCTGTGTGACATTCTGTGCTCCTGACGCACACTCCTTTGAAGAGGAAGATATGTTTGCATTCTTTTAATTGTGAGACAGAACTGTCATCTCCGTTTTGTCATGGAGCACAGTTTAAACTTTTGAAAAAGAGACAAATGTTTGTTTGCAGTGTTTGAATAACGTTCCTGTCTCTCTACAACCTCCTGTGTTTCTGCGCAAATCTGTGACCCAAGCATGACAATATAAAAATAACCATATAAACATATGGTTTCTACTTCGCGGATTTTCTTATTTCGCGGGTGGCTCTGGAACGCAACCCCTGCGATGGAGGAGGGATTACTGTATGTGCTCCATTGAGGATTTATTTAAATTTATTTAAATTTGTATTTACATATCTATTAATTTGGTGTAATCTGATTTTCTGAATATGTGATTAAATCAGTAAAAAAATATGTAAACATTTTAAGCAAAAAATGTTTGGATATGTGGGATTTTATTATGTACCATTTATTTGCACATGTTAAAACTTGTGAGAGTTTTTGTTTTGTGCTGAATTAAAGCCAAGAGTAATAAACAAAACTCTTATTCAGCCTTATATTACAATAATGCCAATATTATTATAGTAGCACATATCAAAGGCATTATCTTAGGTCAAGGTACTCCTAAACGGTTGTGGTAGTTCCTACTAAATATTTACTGCCAAAAAAAAAAATCCAAATGTGTGTTAAGGGAGCATATACAAGAATGCTCCTCAGATTTACATAACCAAAGTACCTGGCAAGTAGCTTTTTCACAGCACTTTCAAAACTAACATTTGTTATAAATGCATATATTGCAATATTTAAAAAATCAAGGAATTTTCACCAGATGACCTACTGATAGCTCCATTTTCAAAGAATACATCACTTTAGAATGTTTGGATTGATCTTGGAAGGTGAGTATGTCTGCTATACAGAAAATAAAAATTTAAAAATGACCTTCTTGTCTTTTATCTCTAATGCTATATACCCTATATATTTAGTGCAATGCTTCGTGAAGCTTTATTTGCCCATCACTACCCATCTGTTAGTGAAGCAGGATGTTGTCTAGATGGGATAAAGAAGATTTACAGGAGGCTATCTATCTATAAAACAGAGTCGTGCAGAGTTCACTTTGTGTGATTTCCACCATGAAAGTAGATTTTCTTCTTTGTCTAAGGAAGGTGTTAGCAGGAAGATTTTTAATTCAGCTTCCCTAAGGGTCATAGAGGAATCACCCTTTGCTGCAACTTTGCTTTGTTTAAAGAAGCTTCCCAAGGACCTCTTGGCTTTCTTTACCTGGGACATGTTGGCAACTCTGGGCTCAACTTCAGTGCTGCAGCATCTCCTGGCATTCAGTCATTTCTGATGTCACTCTGACCTTGACTTTGATCTTGCTGTCTGCACTGATGAAGTCCAATATGAACTGGGGGTCCAAGCAAGATGCCATATCTAGCATCTCCTGAGTAACGCCATCCTTTCTCTTTAAGGTAGCCCAACATCTTGCTCTTCAGCTTCTTTGTCAGATCTATGTCTTTCTCTTGCATTAGTAACATTGAAGTGTTAAAGAGGTGAGGAATTGGCTTCACATAAGTGACACTAACGTATGGTGGGCCTAATGACTTGTTGATAGCCTGTAAGACATCTATATCTTGCCAGGTTAGAATTAGATGTTGTGCCTTCTTGTCTGCAGACAGGATCTGAGTTAAAGCTTTATCCTGCTCTAGTATCCTGCTGATCATAATCAGTCTAGAACACCATCTTGTTTGGCATTCTAATTTGAGGGAATGTAATGGTAGATGCAGTTCTTTCTGGGCTTTTTCCAAAGAACCTCTGACCTTTTTTTGAGAGAAGTGACCCATCAGCTTCTTACAGACCCCTGTAACACAGTGCGTTCATCCTTTTTCAATGTTTTTTTGTACAACAAAGTACACATTAAATCATCTAAACATTTTAACTACAATTTAAACAATAAAGTGCTTATACATTCAAATAATTGTTTCTGCAACTGAATTAACTACCGGTTATTTAAAAATGAAATCTATAGTTTTTTCCTGCTTTCTGTACATGTTTTAAAAATCTATTAAATCAAAGTCATTCTAAAAGAATATTACTGTCTTAGGAGTTTTACATTAATGGTGTGACCTCCAGTTTCAATTTAAAGCATCTTTAAAAAATTGTTTATGAAACTAACGTTTTAAAATTCAACTCAAGGTTCAAAGTTCTTCACATAGTCTTACATGTAGAACATGGAATGAAATGCAAGTCTGCCTAGCTCCAGATTGTGCTAATTAAGAGAGGACTAACAAAAAAGGGAGTTATATTAAAATTGTGTAATTTTGAAGTTATTATTTTTTTTTTTACAATATGGCTAAGACAATGTGTGCAATTAGCAGTAGTAGAAGTATAATACTGTGTATGTATGTATAATACTGTATATGTCCATCCATCCATTATCCAACCTGCTATATCCTAACTACAGGGTCCAGGGGGTCTGTAATACTGTATATGTATGTAATATATACATGTTTTAACAATACTGGTATTAATCTGATACAACAATTTTATCATGTTTAATAGTTGTTTAGTAAACACTTTAGCAAATTTACCAACTGCAAGATACAGTCTGTGGCTGAAGCACTGCAGCCTGGTCCACCTGTTAAGGGATGCAATTTTCACCATATTTGCTCTGTGTTCTGAGATTAGACATCTTCCTTCTAGACCCAAAGCAGCTAATGCTCCTCGCAAACCTGTTGTGATGTTCTCACTTGTTCTTCTGCAGGGAAAAATGCTTCTTGCAAATAGCAACTTTTTAGTTGTAAGTCATCAGTAATAAAGTGGATGGCAGACTTACTGCATCAGTGATTTATCTCTGCCATTTGGAACCCCCATCATATAGTGCAATACTAGCAAACATGAACGAAATAGATTTTTTTTTTTTGCTTTGGATGGCATTCAGATCTGGCTTTGCCAACATCATACAGTGTTTTGTGGTGCCAATTTAAATGATCAAACAAATTGGTTGTGTTGCCTCATGTTGTGGCAACAATTGCAAGGCACTGTCAGCAAAGTACCTGTTTTTGGGCTACATAATTCTTTCTGTGGCTAAAATAATTCCATATGAGTGGCGTTGCATTTCTTTTTTCAACCAGATCTTCCTTTCCACTGTTTTTTCTCCTGTTCATCACTCGTTTTCAGGTCTGTTGTGGAGTTTGATCAATGACTAGTGGGGCCTGCTTTCTTTATCAGAGAGGCAGAGTTAGGATTTCAGACATGTAACATTATGTGCTTTTGCATAGTTGGATGTGGACGGCTTGGAGTTTGATGCGCCATGCCATCCTGTTTGCTTTCCTGGGGGAAATTTACTCTGTCTGCCAAAGCATAAAATGCTGTGCAAACTCCAAAATATTAAGTTATTATACATTTTATAATGAAGTTTCTTTATACTATAGTCCTGTACTGTTCACATATTTGGCTGACACCTTTATCCAAGGCGACTTACAACATTTATCATACAGTTGGTTACATTTCTTTTGGTTTTCCAATTGGAGCACAGGCAGGTCAAGTGACTTGCTCAGAGTCACACAGTTGCAGTAGCAGGATTTGAATCCACAACCTCATTCTGATTAATTGAACTGTTAAAGTGTTGTTACATCATTACAGTTTAACATTTTTTTAAAATTTATTTTTATTTAATTTGCATTACTTGACAACACACGTCCTGATATAAGTATCAGTATGTTCCTTGCTTTTTATTCTTTCAATTCTGTTCATATCTAATTCACTGATTTTGTATTTGTCACTTGTTTGTACAAGTTATTTGTGTGAACTGATACTTCAGTATAATTCTGATTCCCCCCGTTGTTGTTCAGTGTAATTTTGAAATTTTTACTGTCCATAGTATTTAACTACAAAAGCAGAATGACCAAATTTGCTTTTTTCATTATATCTGAAAGTTCAGTTTTATACATTGATATACAGCACCTGGACTTTGCTTTATTAAGTACAGTCTTGAAAGAAAGTAATATTTTTAAACAGTTTTTTTTGGTTTAGTGTGTTGTATATTAAGATATTTTGAACAATAACAGATAAATGAGATTGGGTAGTTCATGTTAGTTTTCTTCTTTACACCTGCCCTCTTAAAGGGAAATGTTATTTTACAAAGAGATCCGTGACCCTGTGTTCGGATTCAGCGGGTTGGATAATGGATGGATGGATGGATGGATGATTTGAATTTTACAGTATTGTAATATCTGATTTGTAAAGCAAATTGCAGTTGTGTTTAGTGTGAAAAGCACCATGTAAAATAACAATTGAATTCATCAAGAGATGTAATGAGTGATCTTTGAAAGTTGTCAGAAAGAAACTAACTTTCTCCTTTTAAGTTTGTTTACAATATGTTTAAGTTAAAGAAACAAGCTGTGTGAATATGCCTAAGTATACCTCAATGAAGTAATAAATGTTCTAGTATATGTTTGAGACAATCAGCTAAACATTGTGTACTTGGCAGCAAGGAAATGTGTTGCTCACTATATAAGGACCAAAGAGCATTAAAAAATGCCTGCAGGCAAGATTAACCCCTAACCTTAGCAGTATACTAGCAAAGCTTGCCTAATCAACGTATTTCCTGCTTCCTAATTGCAGACTTACTTTTCAACATCCAGCACTTTGACACTTATTAGAGGGTTTTATTTTAGAACATTTGCCAAAGGTTATGTATAAGAGAAACCAAGTTTTTAGTCTGCCATCTCCATTTTATTGTATAGGATGGGGTTATACATAGGTTCATACAAGTATTGTTTTTTTTCCTAATAACTTTTTGAGACTTGATTTTTACATTTATTTTTATGTGTATGAAATTAAGCAAAATGACACCTTTTATCTGCTAACCTAGAAAGAAGAGAAAAGACAGTCAATGCATTTACCTTTATTCCTTGTGCATTTGGTCGACAGCATGTTCATGAGTGGTGGATTACAATACAAGAAGCCATCACCATTTTCTCGACTTGCCTCCAGAGTTATGGTTTTATAGTAAAGATATCTGTTTATATTGATAGAAAACTTTGATCTAGTAAGGTTACTTAGATTGGAAGATTCCTACACTATAGGAGACATAATTTATTAAATTGTATCCACATGTTTAATGAAAACATTGAGTGGAACACAACCTTTTGGCATAGCTCAGTTTAAGCATGATTTGCCCCTTGGCTATTCTTGTTGTGCTTTCCATGTGCTTGTTGTTTCCATCTTTTATAGTTTTCTTTGCCACCTGTATGTTTCATTTAGTGTTGTTGTTTTAATCTGTCTTGCTTTGAAGCTTAAAGCTTCAAGTAAATGTTGATAGTGTACGGTATGATTGGTATTCCTCTGTTGTTCACAGCAAAAATATTTTATATTTGTGTTAAAGATGAAATATGGTTTGCTAAATCAGTTGCTTTAATTGATCATTTCATCTACTGTGTTTGTCTTTCAAAACATGTATAGAAAATACACTGTAACATTGATAGTTATTTAACATTGTTTTGTTTGAAATTTTTTAGCTTTGTATGCACTTGTTATCAGTTAATACTCACCTAAAACGGAGGTTAACAATACAGGTTTTGATCATCCTTTGTAATTTGCATAGTTGAAATTAATGAACATAATCCAGATTTTGATCTTACATACAAAGATCAATGCTAGTACAGTACTGTGCAAAAATCTCATGTCACCCAATGGGGAATTATTTTTATGCTAGTTATCTGGACACTAAATGTTGCCTTTATTCGTGAAAACACTTAATAGCATTAAACATTGATACAATAAAAAATAGCAAAAATGTCTTGTATTTTTAAAATAAATCAGTACTTTTTGTGGCAGTTCACTTTTGCACACTGCTGTGTAATCCTTAGAATGGTTCTTGTGTAAAGCCGAAACTGCTTCAAGGTTTATCACAACAGTTCATTTATATTTTTTTTCCCTCTCTGTTCAGTAGCTTCAGTTAGTCAAGGCTCTGAGGTAGTCACTCTGATGTCATTAGCGTTCTATCTGCAGATTTCTTCTGCATCTGTTGTGATTCAGCCTTGTGTTTGCAGTATTTTTTAGAGTTTTTTTTGTGCTGAAAGATGAATATGAAGTTATTTTCCCAAAGGTACAGCATGATGAATTAAAATGTGTGTCTCAGCAGTCATCATTTAAGACCAGATCTTCAACATGTTTGGTTAAAATAAGCTCCTAAACCACTACAAAGCTAATATCGTGACTCATAGAAGCCTGCAGAAAACATCAGTAAACTTATAAGAAACTCATCTTTTAATATTCTTGCGTATTTGAAATTTTTAGTTCACAAATTTGGATCCACTGCTTCATGAAACCTTCTTCCTTTGGTTACCATGACATGTTTTATTGTCTTGTGATACTGCAATCTCTTTTGCCTGTTGTCTTTCTTCACAAATTGCTTTCTTTACTTCAACATGTTCCACAAGACATGTATGATGTCAGCATGAATATTTAGTATTTCTTTGCACAGTCAAAGATTGAACTTTGGAAAAGATGACTGCCAGAGCCAGTTGTTCAGAGTTTTCTTTTATTTCTTGCATCTCTTTCAGCTTGCCCAGTTTCTTCAGATTTCTTAATAAGTGCTTCAACTTCAACATGTTAAATTATGATTTGACTTCTCTCAAAGTGTGTTAGCTTAGATATTTCCAAACCTCTGCTTCAAGGCAACCCATTATTTGTGGTTACCAGTCAATACACACATTTAATAAACTATCACTACCACACTAATTCAACCTCTTCTTCTTTTTTTTTTTTTTTTAAATCAGGCTTGATGTTGTCTGTAATGGCTGAAAAAAACATAAGGGGAAAGTTGGGAACCAAACCCAGGTTCTAACCATCTTAAAAGATGTCAGAAGGTGTTTGGAAAACACAAGCTCTTTTTGTTGCTTTTCATTGTATTAATTTGTTCTAAATTTATTTATTTTTTTCCTGAACAAATTAAAGAATAAGTGCAGTATTTTTAGGACAGTTATTTTTTCCACAATCATGGTATATATTAGTTTGCCACATTCATTTTCCAATTTTATAAAAAAAAAAAAAAAAAAACTTGCTTGCTTAATGAATCTAAAGGGCACCTGGGTCATATTGTGAAAGAGATGTTTTAAAACATACTGAATATATACATTTTTCAACCCTAAAATATTTTCAGTATTGATTTACATCTTGAGATTACATTCTAAGAAAAAAGGCATAAAAGAAAACATTGTTGAGATTCATCCATTTTAAAAGACCACCAGCTGTGTGTTCCACTTTGCTTCTCGTCATTCTCTGTGGCAATGAAAATTAACGTTGAAGAGCAGTGCACACAATGTAGCCTCAAAGTAGAAAAAGGATAACTAGAGTTTTGGACAATGCAAACAGATGTCCTGTGTTTATTTGTCATACCTTGACAGAATGGAAAAAGAAAAAAAATTGCAAAGAGAAAGTCTGAACTATTCATAACTGGAAAACAGTTGCACTTGCTGTGTTACTCAGAATATTGCAATATTTTGGAAACTTGAAGCTGTACTGAAAAAGATGTCAGAGGTGTGCTATTTGACATTCTCATGGTGTCAAGATCCAGTAAGTGCAGTCGTTAAGTTTGACATGCTTACTGACTAGAAATTTTGCAATATGTCGTTGGTTTTAAGCCAGACCAGTTTTGCTCAAATATTGAAAAATTTAATGGTATAGTTCTTGCTGTATACACACATTGAGTGAAGTGCAAGACCTGCATCCTTATAGGATCTGATGATACTAAGAAGGGTGTTAGAGGGACAAAATACAGGACTGACTTTATTGAAGTGACCAAAAATGCATTTGATTATAATCATCCTACTACACTTACTGTGCATACAGCTTAGATGTCTTTAACCATGCTTAAGCTGTGTGATTTTTGGCACCATTTTAAACCCAATTTGCAGTTGCCAACTAAATTTTTTTTTTTTTGGTTCTGTCTAAATTTCAGCTTCATTGGCTGTCATTTCACATGTGGTATTAGAGTAGTTGAATTTTTCGATTGAATCTATCAATTAGAATATTGCATGATCAGAAACATTTGTCATGTCAGAAATTTCAGTTGGTTGTCTTTTAGTATGAGCAGTCTCATTAGTTGATTTTCTGATGTTGCCACCAAAATTCATGAAATTCATTGTGCACCGACCTCAGTGAGTGTGCACTGTATACTTTTGGTCTGACCACTCACGTCATGGCATGTGAATTGGATTGAACATGTTTGTGCAGTTTGAGCACATCATGCAACTGTCAGGTCTATCATACCATGCAACTAGCCGCTTGACCACTGTTTTTAAAAATCATACAAAGCATCACAACAGGCGCCACGAAAAGCAACTCTTCTTTGCCTGCTATCTTGGGAATGTTTTTCTTCAGTGAAGGGTGACCAATCAGGAAATGAGAAGACTTAAGAGCACTTAATAAGCACAAACCAGCCAGAGTGTAATGGACTGTTTGTTCCTCCCCCCACACACACTGAAACACCATGACAGCAGTTATTAAGGTATCTCGCTCTTGAAAAGTATTTGTTTTTGTGGGGTGGAAATGACAGTGTATTATGGATGAAAGGAGAAAAGAAAAGGAGACAAATGTCAGTGTTTTTCAATGAAAACCTTGTTGTGTAGGCAGGGCCTAAGTCCCTGCAGCATATATGTCATGTATATTAATATTTATATTTGCTGGTTTCCTTAATTAAAAGATTTTTTTTTCTTTATTTAGTCCGGCTTTCTGTCGATACTGGAAATGTGAGAAAACTCAGTATAATCTTACATAAAAATATAAAACATTCTGAGAAATCACCGCTGTCTTGAGTAACGTGACTCTTCGGGTGATTCATGCTGTCCCTCTTGGTTTCTTAAAATTGAGAATTGTTGTTCTGCAGTCTAAGAGAATTAACAAGCACTCATATCCTGCGTGAAAGTGCTCGTAAAGGCCATGGTCCCAGTGCTTAACTTCAGGCAATAGTAGCAGCTGAATTTTTTAAATTGTCTATAGGTTTGTAAAACAGCTTTTTTTGTAAGCTTTACTTATAAGTAAAACTGTGGCCTGGTTATATTTAAATTCTCTGACTCGTACTATTTGATTGAAAGCTTGCAAATATTGTTTCCACCTTGATTTTGTTTTAGTCAGGTCTTAATAAAAAGAGATTCTAGTAGTAATAGAAGAAGGTGTCGTGCTTCAGATTATTTATTGCTTGATGAAGTCAGTGTTGTGCTAAATCCTACTCACTTGTTTATTGTAAAAACCATATGCTAACTGAGTAGTTTATGGATTTTGCAAAAAATGACTATCCAGCGATCACAGTAAGCAAGTGATAAACTGGTATTTTACCAATTTAAGAGATAAGTAATGCAAGACCCATTAGTTGGATTTGATGGTCTGTACTTCTGAAAGAGTGTAGCATTGTGGGAAAGGGTGATTTCAGGTTTGGTTTTGCAGCCACCCTAAATGATGTAGTTTATTACCTTAAAATGCTTGCACAGTCTACTTTCCTTTTGTAATAATGGAGTGAATGTATGCATAAAGGCTCCCTGAGAACCAAGAAACTTTGATACATTTTAGTAACTTAGGATCATTAGTGAATCAGACTGCTCATTAACATTTAACAAATTGCTCCAGAAGTAAGAGAGGCATATTACTCACTGAGAGGAAAGAGTGTGAACGAGTGGATTTTAGCCAGGTTTGATTATGTGTAGCACACTATTAGCAGATCACTACAAAATGCCATATTTCAGATACTTTCCAAGCTAGTCTGTTCTTTTGCAAGAGGTACAAATCAGAAATAACTAAACAGCTTAAGCAAAGTTACCAGGTTTGTAAAAGCCAAACAGATGCACAAATTGAAACATTGATACAATGAAAAATAACAAATGTATTTTTAAAATAAATCGGTATTTTGTGTGACAGTGTGTAAATTAGTTCAAAAACATGAATATCAGGACCTGTGTTAGATAAAATTAATTTAAATAATGAGTGATTGTATACAGGTATTTAAGTAAACATAAGTGAAGTGAGCAGTATATCCAGCATCAACTTCACCTAGCTGTTTTATAAATATATCTTCAGCTGTGAATTGAATTAGGCAGGCAAGAAAATGGATGGAATGAAAATTGCTATTTGCAATTAAAAACTTACTCAGATTTCAGTGCATTATTTATTGTGTAAATTGTTGAAATGTTGTATTAATTTGAATTCTTCTTGATACTTGCAGACAGAATATCCCTTTGAAAATATGCAACTTTCTGACCAAAATTATGAAATCAGAATAAGTCATAAAAATGAGTGCAATTCTGATTTTAACATCTTAACTTCTGCTATATTGATATCTGAACAAGTACACCATTATAAGTAGATGTATGTATTATGTTTAGTTTTTGAATAACTAAATTCCCCCAAAAAACCTTGATAAAATTCTGGTAGCCATCATTTGTTTACTATTTCTCATCACTTCTAAAAATGGTTGCATTCCCGGCCACTTAGCACATTACAAGCTAAGAGGGAAATGCTTCAGTATCTGTATTGCGAGAATCTTAGTAGAAATACTTTTTAATCTTTGTTCAAGGCCATCATTTTTGGATGAAGAATAACTTCTACAAAATTGTGTATTAACAAGTAACAAGGCAATAATTCTTCAAAAGTTTAAAAGATTACTCCCGTGTTCTATGAATAATTTAGACAGAAGAATCTGACGGATGAGGTATAGATTGAGAATCAAATCAATCAAAAATATACTCCTTTATACACTTCAAGGGACAATGGCATCACAGCATGCTTAGAACTGGGCAAGAGAGATAAATAGTATAACACATTGTCTGGGGGTAATGCGTATAAGTGCACTGGACTTTTTAAACACACTTGTTTCTTGAATCCTGCCCATTCTCCTCTTGAGTGCTATTGTATGTTGCTTAATTGAATGTCAAAGTTTATTGCTTATACTTTTTGCTGTTATTCTTCAGAGAACTATCCCTTTAGATGATTTCAGTTTTTAAAATGATCTCTTTTCTACACTTATCCTAAATACTCCCTGCCAGTAAGATGAATTTTATTTTAAGGGGAAGCACAGATTTAACAATTAAATGCTTGCAGCTGCATTTGTTCCTTAAACAAGCAAGTACGTGAGAAGTAGTACATACTTAAGCTTCAGAGGAATACCAGGGCATATCTTGGCAGCCAGTCACTTAAAATTGAAGGCATTTAGATGCCCTTCCACTTTTTACTCCTCTGCCTGGGTAAATGCAGACTGCAGAGTAAATCTTGGTTTAGAACAAATTATACACTCTTCTGGCTTATGCCAACCTTGCAGGTATATTCAGGTTCCTAAGTAAAGTATTTGTATCATTTTCATTATGCCTTAGGTGCCCCCAATTAAAATGAGTCACTAACATACAGAATTTAACACGATTTGAAACCACTGGCCCTGGGTGGCAGAGATATAAGCCCTTATCTTACATTTTAGATTAATCCAGCAAGTATAAAAAGAACTCAAGAAGGACCCAGCAGCAGATAGGTCAGGGCACCTGAGGATCCAAGGTAGCCAAGAGTGTTGAATTCTTTATCTATCTGATAAGTAATTTGGATATCATCCTGTAAGACATTGTCCAAATGTTTCTCTAACTTGAGTTGATTCCAGGGTGATTATTTTGTCCAAATGTTCCAACTTCAGTAATCACTCTTCTTTTACATTGATAACATCTTTTTCAAGTAATGATTCTGTCTGAAATCCTGGTAAATTTGTTATAAGGATGACATTTTAAAACTATTTTTTTCCTTTCCAAATATGTCAGATGATGACTTAAAAGACAATATGCGATTCAATTCTTGCTTGTCATGTTTCACATTGGTCTGTCAACCTTATTATAGCTCTGTTACTTGCCCCATTATCATTGGCTGTTTGTGTCAGATTAATATTTTAGATCCAATGCAATTCTAGAATTACAAATGAGTAGCTGTTTGTAACTAACAGCTATGATAATTATGTTGATTTGGCATGGATACAGTATTATGATATATTGCATTTTGCAATATACCACACTGGCAATACAAAGTGTGGCCTTATACAGTATATTGTATGACATTGCCACAAGACGTAAATGAAACACAAAGGAGATTTTAAACTCTGATTGGAAAAAAGAAAAAAAAAAAAACTATACACTTGCCCTGTCACAAAACTGATATTCACCGCTTGTATAAATAATGTGAAGGTGAAAATTGTTGCTGCACAGCACAGAGGTCACTATATGGGACTGCAGGTTACATGTATCGCACACATTTACACACCGGTATTGCAGTGCAATAATTATTTGAAAGACAAAAAGATGTGTGTTGCTACAGACACTTATCTGTAACACTCTAAAGAAAGACTGTGGTATTTTGCATAAGTATTGTTTTTTGAAAGACATTGCCTATGAATTGTTTGGTAACATTGTGCGTGGCATGTGTGTGGAGTGCAATCAAATTAAAAGAACTGAATCAAAGTTATGAATATACATTTAATCCTGCATGTGCTGGGAGGGTAAATTTAATCCACCCAACTAGTGATTATCTTGGCACCTCAGGGTGCAGGGCAAGACACAAATGTGATGTATGGTATGCTAGTCGTTTGCAGGGCAAAATTGCATAGCCAAGTAGAAAAGAGTATGCTGTGGGAAATCCTTTAAAACTAGAATCCCTGAAGCCTATGAAAAAAAATTTGTAATCCTAGCCCACCTTAACACTAGAATTACCAAAGCCTATGAAAAAACTCATAGATCCGTCCCACCTTAAATCGCTTCGCACCTCTCCATCAGTGTCTTTTGTCCTGTAAATGTGTCAATAAGCAGCAAGCAGCCTACTATCACATCCCACCATTGCTGCAGTTTTCTCAGCTCAAGTCTGTTTACCTGCGTGTCAGTTGCTTAGAGTTGTATAGAGTGAGAAGTCAAGCAAAATGACACCTTTTATAAATACTATATGGATATTTGGAACACATGCATTTCATGTGTGTTCCGTGTCTACAATAATCGATATGAACACATCGTTAAAACAGAAACATTTTTCATGTTTTAGTAATAATTGACAAAATGTAGACATGACGTGTTTAATGTGTGAAGCCTGAAGTCCAAATATCAAACACTTCTCACAAAAGGTACAAATATAACAGAACAGATGCGCTTCTATTCAAGAATATAACTGCAGAAAAAAAACCCGCATTAGGGTGCAAGATTCACACCCCTTTGATACCGCTGTGCCACCGAAGCGATTGTAACAACTGTTGATTGGTAATCCAAACTTCACGGGTTCAACCCCGGATGACTCCGTTTTGAGAAGTGAGCTGCTCTTATTCTTACATTTGTTTTGAGTCTAAGATAGTATGTTTTTATTCTAACAGCCTGTGTAAATTTATGATATTTGTAAACATTAGCTTTGTTTTGTTTTTTTTTTATTGTTTTATTTTCATGTCGCATTCACGATCCCACCCCCCCCATCTGAAACTGCTGTTTTCATATAAAGATGCGCTATAACAGAGGTGAACTCAGATGATGACGACGGTTCTACATCGGAGAAAGAATGCATGTTGCACTTTTGCCGTCGCTGTACTTTATATGTACTCAGGAACCTTTGCAGTCTACTTTTGACTTTACGCTGTAGGAAGTAAGTAAATAAATCAGAATAAATAGGTAAATAACATTCACCTCTGTCCCTTCGCACTTCTCTATCAGCGTCTTTCGTTTCGTAAATGTGTCAATCAGCACAAGCAGCCTGCTGACCCATCCCCTGCGTTAATGGAGCTCAACTCGGGCAAAAAGTTCTCCCAGCTCAAGCCAAGGCTCCTTATCTGCATGGTTCCTGTAGTTGTATAGGGTAAATAATTCAGTATACAGTCATCCCTCACCTATCGCGGGGGTAACGTTCCAGAGCCCCCCCACGGTAGGTGAAAATCCGCGAAATAGCGACCTATATTTATTTTATTATTTATATATATTTTATATTATTTTATAAACACTTCCCACACTCTTATAAACCTTTCTCACTCTCTTATTAACCTTTCCCACACTCTTATAAACACTTCCTATGCTCTTAAACACTTTCTACACTCTTAAACACCGCAGAGCAACGCTACGCGCAGCGATCAGATGTCGATGTGTCTGCCACTTGCTTTGTGAAGAGGGGCAGCTGAACACACGCTAAGCAGAAGTGGACTTTGTGTTGTGAAGGAGGAGGAGGTGCTGGCTGTGTGCTGCTTGTCGCTCTGCGTTTCAATAATTTAAAAGTCTGTACAGTGGCTGTTTTCCTGTCTCACTGCCTTGTCTTGCGTGAAGTTAAAATGTTTTATAATAGAGAGATGTTACTCATATCCTTAGCCCGATATCCACATATCATATGAGTTAACAAAGTGTGTTTTATAAGATTACATGTGTTTTAAAGTGTGTGCGATGGGTATTTTAAGGCTTAAACTATAAAATATGTTTATTTATATGGTCTTTCTATATCGCGGATTTTTACCTATCGCTGATGGGTCTGGAACGTAACTTCCGCGATAGGTGGGCGATCACTTGTATTTAAAAAAAACCCTGCGATACAGTGAAGCCGTAATAGGTGAACCGTGATATGGCGAGGGACAACTGTATCGTTTTTTGGAATACAGTGGAACCTCGGTTTGCGAGCATAATTCGTTCCGGTAACGTGCTCGTAGTCCAAAGCACTCGTATATCAAAGTGAATTTCCCCATAAGAAATAATGGAAACTCGGATGATTTGTTCCACAACCCAAAACTATTCATATAAAAATGATTAATACAAAATATAAAGTAAAAATACATAAAACAAATTAACTTGCACTTTACCTTTCAAAAGAATCATGGCTGGTGTGAGTGAGTTTCTAAACTCTTGTGGGATTGCACCCAACGGGACGACACGCGGAAGAGCGTCCCAAAGCAATCGCAGTTCTCCGTAAAAGCGAATCCGAAAAGATCGCGGACATGCTATAAGCGGCTGCCGTCAATGGGTGATACAACGAACAAGGAACATTATAAATGTGCAGGGCCCTGCCTGACTGCTGTGTCTGTGTATAAATAACCGCGCTGTCGCCGTTTCAAGCTGAATAAAGCTTGTGTTGCTAAAGTACTGAGACTCAGCTTCATGTTTTAGGGTGCAAGACGGGGACTCGCACGTCACAGCACACACACACACACGAGCACACACACACACGCGCGCACACACACACACGAGCGCGCGCCGTATAGCGTGTGCTATAAGCGCCTGCCATCAATGGGTTATACAAGGGACATTATAAATGTGCAGGGCCCTGCCTGACTGCTCTGTCTGTGTATAAATAACCGCGCTGTTGCTGTTTCAAGCTGAATAAAGCTTGTGTTGCTAAAGTACTGAGACTCAGCTTTGTGTTTTAGGGTGCAAGACGGGGACTCGCATGTCACAGCACACACACACACACAAACACACAAACACAAGCGCGTGCCATATAGCGTGTGCTATAAGCTTCTGCCGTCAATGGGTGATACAAGGAACATTATAAATGTGCAGGGCCCTGCCTGACTGCTGTGTCTGTGTATAAATAACCAAGCTGTTGCTGTTTCAAGCTGAATAAAGCTTGTGTTGCTAAAGTACTGAGACTCAGCTTTGTGTTTTAGGGTGCAAGACGGGGACTCGCACGTCACAGCACACACGCGCGCGCGCGCACACAGTCTCAATGTTAATGCTGTAGTAAACACTATATGCTCGTAAGGATGTTGACTATATGAGTGAGGCACGCTGACTCAGACGGAGAATAGGAGACGATTGCCCACAATCCCGCAGTGAGAGAGAGAGAGAAGAACCATCAGCTCAGTTGTGATCACATGACGCTCAGCAGACAAACTACTCGTACTGCAAGACCTCGCTCGTTTATCAAGTCAAAATTTATTAAAAATTTTTGTTCATCTTGCAAAACACTCGTAAACCAAGTTTCTCGCAAACCGAGGTTCCACTGTACATGCATTTCATGTGTGTTCTGTGATTACAACAATCTGGGTAAGTGTGGGATGAAAGGAAATGCTGAACACATACCTAAAGCAGAAACTTCTTCCATGTTATACTAATAATGATGTGAAGTGTATAATGTGTGAAGACGTTATCAAATAAACACATGCTTTTTTATTCAAGAATATAACCAAAGAAAAAAAAGCATTTGATTTACATACCTAAAGCAGAAACTTTTTCCATGTTGTTCTAATAATGACGTGAAATGTATAATATGTGAAGACTTTAGTCCAAATATCAAATAAACACGTGCACCTTTATTTAAGAATATAACCAAAGGAAAAAAAGCATTTGATTTACATGTTGCCGTTAATGAGCTAAAAACCCCAAGCTCAAATGCCAATTGACAGGGAGTTTATATGTACTCTTAAATGGTGCAGAGGTAAGAACCACTGCCTTATAACCCAAAGGTCCTGGGTTCGAAACCGGGCGCTCCACATAGAGTAGTGAGCTGCTATTATATTTATTATTATTATAATAAAAACATACATTTGATTTGAGTCTGTAACACCCAGTGTAAATTTTGGCTACTTGTAAAAGTTAGTGACTGTTAGCGACATTCATATGGTACAATGAACTTGCCTCTCCCTCTCTGAGTTGTTGGGATTTATCTCCATTCTTTTCACAAGAGCAGCGATGACCACAGTAGATGCTGTGGCTGATACCTGCTCAGAACTATTTGCTGTACTGCCAATCAAAGATACCATGTCCCATGACTGCTATCAGACTGGACAAAGACATGGCTGTAACAACAGACAGATTTACTGACAAGATGACCCTAAATCACTTGCTGCATTCAAACAGTGCCATCTTTCGCCTGTACGCCTGGCTGCGTTGTTCTTATGTGTGAGTGGATGTTTCTTGTGGGGAGGGCTTCTGTTCTTTCTCCAATGTAGAATCCTCATCTGAGTTCACCTCTGTTATAGCAGATCTTTATTTGAAAACTAACAGTGTCAGATCTGGGGGAGTGTGAACATGACTTAGAGAAAAAAAGTGAATAAAACAATGCTAACTTTTCGAAGTATCATAAATTTACAATGGCTGTTAAATACTCAAACAAATCAAATGTATGTTTTTATCCTATTATAGGATATATTATATTATTATAATACTATTATAGTTATAATAGTATAGTTATAAATAGTTATTATAGTATATATAATATAGTTATAATAGCTGCACACTACTTATAACAGTTAATGCATGAAAGGAGCCAGGATTGAACCCACAACTGCTCGACTTGGAGACAGCAGTTCTTACCTCTGCACCAGTCAAGCAGACGTGTGTGTGTGTGTGTGTGTGTGTGTGTGTGTGTGTGTGTGTGTGTGTGTGTGTGTGTGTGTGTGTGTGTGTGTGTGTGTGTGTGTGTGTGTGTGTGTGTGTGTGTGTGTGTGTGTGTGTGTGTGTGTGTGTGTGTGTGTGTGTGTCATACCCTATCCCAATTTTTTTTACTTTGGTTAAATTCAGTAAAAAAGCGCAGTTGCTTTGTTACATCTGTGTCTTTTGTGAAAGTGTTTATTTGATATTTGGACTTCAGTCTTCACACATTATGCACTTCACGTCAGCATTTTGCCAATTATTAGTAGAACATGAAAAAAGTTTCTGTCCTAATTATGTGTTCAACATTTCTTGTCATCCTATGTTTACATAGATCATTGTACACACAGAACACATATGAAATGTATGTGTTCCAAATAATATATTATTTACCCTATACATTTCAAGGCACCTCAAACCCAGATAAGCAGACTTGAGCTGAGAGAACTTTGTGTACGACTCAAGCTGCGTCAGTGGAGGAATGGGATGGTAGACTGCTTGTTACTTGTGCGGATTGACACATTTGCAAACCAAAAGATGCTGATAAGGAGGTGCAAGGGAATTTAAGGTGGCCCAGCATTACAAGTTTTTTTCGTACGCTTCAAGGATTCTAGTGTTAATCCATTCTATTTCTCTTGGCCAGTTGAGTCTTGCATCTCTTGTGATGTACAGTATGCACAGGTCTTATGCAAGATCTGTGTGCATTCCTGAAAATAAACAGAATAAACACTGAATAATACTGTTTTAATTTTCTTATAGCTTTTCTTTATATTGCATCTTATGAGAAAACGAGGACTGCAGAAGCTTTGAACTTTTTAAGGTATACTTGGTGCATATGTAGAATTCTAACGGTTGTGCCTATGACATTTTAGAACCAAGTTATAAAAAAAAACAAAAAAAAAAACACACAACTAAATCCCCTGCTACATTGCACAATTTTTCTAGCATTATCAGTCGCCTTAATTTACCTAGTTTTATTA
>NC_041395.2:219544191-219574191 GCF_900747795.2 Erpetoichthys calabaricus
CACACATTTGCAAAACAAAAGCGGACTAATAACGCAGTGTTAAGGAGCTACTTGGGATTTTAAGGAGGTCAGGGAAAATGAAAAAAAATCGTAACCTTCAGGGATTTTAGTGTTAAACAAGCAAAGTGAGCAGTCTTTACAGCTACAGTGACAGAGGAAAATAAGTGTTTAATCATCTGCGTCTGAAATTACAGTACAGTATTTCAGTAAAATGGATATTGTAGGCTTTAAACTTGCTGTATATCAATAAAAGGTGACTATCATTTTAGGCCTAAGTGTTAGTGTAAATGTTAATTGGTTATTTTTGATTCATAAAATAGATACTTGCATTATGAATGTGTTCAATTTATTTTGGATATTATGATTAACAAGGTAATATATACAGTGGGTACGGAAAGTATTCAGACCCCCTTCAATTTTTCACTCTTTGTCATATTGCAGCCATTTGCTAAAATCATTTAAATTAATTTTTTCCCTCATTAATGTACACACAGCACCCCATATTGACAGACAAAAAAAAGAATTTTTGAAATTGTTGCAGATTTATTAAAAAAGAAAAACTGAAATTTCACATGGTCCTAAGTATTCAGACCCTTTGCTGTGACACTCATATATTTAACTCAGGTGCTTTCCATTTCTTCTCATCATCCTTGAGATCACCTTCATTTGAGTCCAGCTGTGTTTGATTATACTGATTGGACTTGATTAGGAAAGCCACACACCTGTCTATATAAGACCTTACAGCTCACAGTGCATGTCAGAGCAAATGAGAATCATGAGGTCAAAGGAACTGCCTGAAGAGCTCAGAGACAGAATTATGGCAAGGCACAGATCTGGCCAAGGTTACAAAAAAATTTCTGCTGCACTTAAGGTTCCCAAGAGCACAGTGGCCTCCATAATCCTTAAATGGAAGACGTTTGGGACGACCAGAACCCTTCCTAGAGCTGGCCGTCCGGCCAAGCTGAGCTACCGGGGGAGAAGAGCCTTGGTGAGAGAGGTAAAGAAGAACCCAAAGATCACTTTGGGTGAGCTCCAGAGATGCAGTCAGGAGATGGGAGAAAGTTGTAGAAAGTCAACCATCACTGCAGCCCTCCACCAGTCGGGGCTTTATGGCAGAGTGGCCTGTCGGAAGCCTCTCCTCAGTGCAAGACACATGACAGCCCGCATGGAGTTTGCTAAAAGACACCTGAAGGACTCTGAGATGGTGAGAAATAAGATTCTCTGGTCTGATGAGACCAAGATAGAACTTTTTGGCCTTAATTCTAAGCAGTATGTGTGGAGACAACCAGGCACTGCTCATCACTTATCCAATACAGTCCCCACAGTGAAGCATGGCAGTGGCAGCATCATGCTGTGGGGGTGTTTTTCAGCTGCAGGGACAGGACGACTGGTTGCAATCGAGGGAAAGATGAATGCGGCCAAGTACAGGGATATCCTGGACAAAAACCTTCTCCAGAGTGCTAAGGACCTCAGACTGGGCCGAAGGTTTACCTTCCAACAAGACAATGACCCTAAGCACACAGCTAAAATAACGAAGGAGTGGCTTCACAACAACTCTGTGACTGTTCTTGAATGGCCCAGCCAGAGCCCTGACTTAAACCCAATTGAGCATCTCTGGAGAGACCTAAAAATGGCTGTCCACCAACGTTTACCATCCAACCTGACAGAACTGGAGAGGATCTGCAAGGAGGAATGGCAGAGGATCCCCAAATCCAGGTGTGAAAAACTTGTTGCATCTTTCCCAAGAAGACTCATGGCTGTATTAGCTCAAAAGGGTGCTTCTACTAAATACTGAGCAAAGGGTCTGAATACTTAGGACCATGTGATGTGAATTGGGATTAATAAAGTATCTATCTATCTATCTATCTATCTATCTATCTATCTATCTATCTATCTATCTATCTATCTATCTATCTATCTATCTATCTATCTATCTATCTATCTATCTATCTATCTATCTATCTATATTTCAGTTTTTCTTTTTTAATAAATCTGCAACAATTTCAAAAATTCTTTTTTTTGTCTGTCGATATGGGGTGCTGTGTGTACATTAATGAGGGAAAAAATTAATTTAAATGATTTTAGCAAATGGCTGCAATATGACAAAGAGTGAAAAATTGAAGAGGGTCTGAATACTTTCCGTACCCACTGTATATCCTTTGCTCTAAATAGTTTGTCTCCTTTTCCTTGGCTGTATTCTTCACAAAGGAATTCTTCTAATACTTATTTGTAACCAAGTATTATTATGATATGAAAACCCCAAGGTTTGCAGTTCAAATCCCATTCACTTTGCCAGTTTCTGCAACGTAAGCAAGTTACTTCTATATGAAATACAGAAGAAGAAATTATTAGGTTGTATTACCATTTCTTTTGGAAAATTCAATTAAAATGTTTTAATATTAGTTGTTTAATCTACATGATATTTTACAATCCTCTGTAGTAGAAATGTATCTTGTGAATGGACTTGCTGGTAGTTCAAAGCAATCTGAATATTTAAATGCATTGTGAAGTGTTTAAACTGAAATGTAATATGGTTTTTAGTTGTATTTCACACACATTTTGTTGTGTCGCTCGTAAATGAAAGAGTGAACAAGAGGTATTCACTGCCTGTCTTTAAAACTATCTTTAATAAATAACTTTGCCAGTATCCATTACTAATCTGTTAAATAATAAAGTAACTTTGCAAAAAGTAGAGTAGGGCAACCTAGCATTAGTGTATTAAAATAAACCATTGGAAGTCAACAGATTGAATTAAA
The DNA here is from genome assembly GCF_900747795.2 of Erpetoichthys calabaricus. Classification (NCBI taxonomy): domain Eukaryota; kingdom Metazoa; phylum Chordata; class Cladistia; order Polypteriformes; family Polypteridae; genus Erpetoichthys; species Erpetoichthys calabaricus. The sequence goes on from NC_041395.2 coordinate 219,546,948, forward strand.
ATACTTTCATTAGTTTGTTTAGCTCTGCCCTCCCCCCTGCATAATTTATTATGTTCTCTGGTCCCATTATAGATAAGAATTGATAAAATAAGTAACCTTTTCATCTCCTTGGGTGAAGGTGTGTTCTGTTGTGGCCAATCTATTATAGTATGTCTTTTTTGATCCTTAGACCATTGAAAAATGCCTCTTAGTCCTTTTATTTTTTTATTTTTAAACATTTTTTTTTTGCAAAGTATATTCTATTCTTTTAATTGGGTGTAAGGCAGAGTAAAGTTTATGTGAAAGTTTTGTTGTGCATGTATCTAGCTTTGGGTTTTTTAACGGCAAACCCCACTTCTGTTTATCTGTATTTCAATCCTGTTGGCATTTAATTAATAATGCTATCACCATTTAATTCTCCATTATAATGTCTGTTCAATAGTATACTGTATCATATGAGTGTTAGCCCATTTAGTCATACAGTTGCAAGAACTTATTTATATTAGGACAATATAATTTATATTAAGAAATATACTCAGTATCTTCAGCTGGGCTTTCATGAAACTTGCAGCCATGCTCTTTTCTGGAGGAGGGGGTTGGTGGTTTAGGAGACTGTCAGAAGGAGAGGGGGAGACTGCAGTAACTATATTCTTATGCTAATCCAGCCCAGGATGAGGCACAAACCAGCCAAGCAAACAATGACAGTGGAGCCAGAAAGTCTGCTGTGTAGTCTGCTGAGCCTTGAAAGGCATGTCAGGCAGGGCGCCGAAAAGGAGAGGGCTGCCTGCAAGGAGGGGCCCCAGGAGGGGCAAGGAAGTGAGGCCAGTATGCAGACACAGAAGAAGTTTGTATGACTTAGTAATATGACTCCTCCTGGACTGGACTGTACCAAACCATAATAGAAAATATTTTTGAAGATTTAAATGTACTTTGAGAATATCAGTGCCTTTGAAATGTGAAGAAAGATTAAAATGTAGTTTGCTTTGTACCAGTAGATATTTGCTGTTTGAAGAAACCATTTCAAGATATTAACACAATCCAAGCTGAATTGGAATCATATTGCCTTTTTTCTGGTTAATGTCTTCCAACATTTTAAGGCTCAATATTATCCATTAAGGTTGCTTAGACTGTATCCTCTTTTAGAATGCAGTCTTTTAATTTATAATCCACTGCTGATTTTTTTTTTCCTTTAAAAATAATTGGTGCCTGAATGTTGTTTCACAATGTTTTAAAGGAAACTACTTTAACAACAAAATAAGAGCAAAGTAAATAATGTTAGAGCTTGTTCTTATAAAAGCCAAAATCTTTGTTTCTGTCCATCAGAGATGGTGTTGATATAGGAGTCCTCTTGGGTTTACAAAGAGCCTGTGATCACGCGGTGCTGTGAAGCATAAGTCATACTTAGGGGAGTCTGCTCATTGCATTACATGCAAATCAGTTCCAGTGTTTTAAGGATTGAGTCCTATAGAAAACATTACGTGAGTGTTTGGAAAGACTGATGGGTCTAGAAAGATTTATTCAGTCTTTTCTCATGCAGAACCCCAAGGCAATGACCCCCCAACACCAGCATACCTGTATGTAATATTGCTAGTGGTTATTTTATTAAAACTCATAAAAAGTTATTCTCTAAGGCTTAATGGATTTTTAGCAGGTTTTATCATGGCCAACAAGTTGGAACACCACAAGGACATCCACCCTGAGCTGCTACATCAGCCTCATTCCTACTCATAATGAATTGCAAAGGCAAATGGATTTTAATGAGCTTTTTCACAACTATAGATCTAAATGACACGTCAATCCATCTGAACTGCCACAAGATACCCAAGTCCAGAAAATTGAAGTGAAATAATGATGGAATAAGGAGTATGACTATGGTTGAACTGTTACACTTTCAAGTGGTTTGCCTAGGTAGACCTCTTCTTGAGTTCTAAAGCACAACACATGTACTGTACTTTATGTGAAGAACACAAAACATTTTATTTTGTCGTCAGAACAAAGGTAATGTATGTTTGGTTAGCTTTTTGTGTTTTAGCTTAACCCAACTTTTTAATAAATTCCTCAAGATTATCAATAAATCTGATGACATTAGGGTGGTAGTTATGTTGTTGGTATGTCATTCAGTATTATGTTCTCAAGTCAAGTCAAGTTGGGGAGCATGCACTGGTACAGTGTGTTGCCGCACCCACTACACAATGAAACAACTTGGGATCCGGTTTGCAACCCCCCCAGGCAGACACGCGGTCCAGTCCCCCCCTCCAGAAATGACCATCTATCTGCTGCAGGCAGGTGTTATGTAGGCGACCCCTTTGTCTGGTCCAGCCACACGGGTCTCCAACAATGAGGATCTTATGAGCCGGATCACCCTCGGGGAAACACGCCACATGGCCGTAGTGCCGTAACTGACGCTCCCTCACAATGCAAGTTCAAGTTCAAGTTCAAGTTCAAGTTCAAGTAGGCTTTATTGTCACTTCAACCATATACAGTCAGTACACAGTGAAACGAAACAGCGTTCCTCCAGGACCAAGGTGCTACATGCAACATAAATTTACAACATAAATTAACAGAAAAACTAAACTAGCTAACTAAGAGGCCTAGTTAGCTGGCTAGCAGAGACAAGACAGATTGACCTAACATAAAGTACCTAACATGAATTACCTAACATGAATTACAACATAAATCAACAAAAACTAACTAACTATCTAAGGAAGACTTTTTTAACCAGACAGCAGACAACAAAGTGCACGTGCAATGTGCAAACAAAAGCAACAAGTGACAGTGCGACAAAAACACAAATGTAACATAATAATAAGGTGTTGTGGTGATGAGTTGAGGTAGTGGAGAAACAGTAAACATTCCTTAGTGTAGCAGCAAAAAATTAGGAAGTAAAGAATTTAGTGCAAAAAAGTAGTCCAGTAATGCGCTTGTGTTGATTAGTCAGTCCAATCTCAATGTTTTGAGGTAGTTGAGTTAAGCTAAGTGATAATGTTTGTGCATGTGTGTGTGTTTATCAGTCCAGTCCCTTTTTGTTGAGGAGACGAATGGCTTGTGGAAAAAAGCTGTTGCACAGTCTGGATGTGTGTGCCCGAATGCTTCGGTACCTTTTTCCAGATGGCAGGAGGGTGAAGTGTGTGTGAGAGGGGTGTGTCCGATCAGCCACAATGCTGGTGGCTTTGCGGATGCAGCGTGTGGTGTAGATGTCTTCAATAGAGGGGAGAGAGACCCCGATGATCTTCTCTGCTGTCCTCACTATCCGCTGTAGTGTCTTGTGGTCCGATATGGCACAATTCCCAAACCAGACAGTGATGCTGCCGCTCAGGATGCTCTCGATAGTTCCTCTATAGAAGGTGGTCAGGATCGGTGGTGGGAGCTGGGCCTTTCTCAGTCTTCTCAGAAAGAAGAGACGCTGTTGGGCTTTCTTGTGTAGGGAGCTGGTGTTGAGGGACCAGCTGAGGTCCTTCTCCAGGTGGACGCCCAGGAATTTGGTGCTGTCAACGATCTCCACAGAGGAGCCGTTGATGCTAAGCGGAGAATGGTCGCCTCGTGTCCTCCTAAAGTCAACAACCATCTCCTTTGTCTTGTCAACATTCAGAGACAGGTTGTTGTCTTTACACCAGTCCGTTAGCCCCTGCACTTCCTCTCTGTACGCTGACTCATCGTTCTTGCTAATGAGACCCACCACGGTCGTGTCATCAGCGAACTTAATGATGTGATTTGAACTGTGTGTTGCTACACAGTCGTGAGTCAGCAGTGTGAACAGCAGGGGACTGAGCACACAGCCTTGTGGGGCACCAGTGCTCAGTGTGGTGGTGCTGGAGGTGCAGTTCCCGATCCGTACTGACTGAGGCCTTCCGGTCAGAAAGTCCAGGATCCAGTTGCAGAGGGAGGTGTTCAGGCCCAACAGGCTCAGCTTCCCGATCAGTTGTTGGGGGATGATCGTGTTGAATGCTGAGCTGAAATCTATGTACAGCATTCGAACGTATGTGTCCTTCTTGTCCAAGTGTGTGAGGGCAAGATGGAGTGCAGTGGAGATGGCGTCGTTCGTTGAGCGGTTAGGACGGTACGCAAATTGCAGTGGGTCCAGTGAGGGGGGCAGCAGGGTCTTGATGTGTCTCATGACGAGCCGCTCGAAGCACTTCATGATGGTGGGTGTAAGTGCAACAGGACGGTAGTCATTGAGACAGGACACAGAAGACTTCTTGGGCACGGGTACGATGGTGGTGGCCTTGAAGCACGTGGGAACGACGGCGCTGCTCAGAGAGATGTTGAAGATGTCGGTAAGAACATCTGCCAGCTGTTCTGCACATTCTCTGAGCACTCTGCCTGGGATGTTGTCTGGTCCAGCAGCTTTACGTGGGTTGACTCTGCATAGAGTTTTCCTCACATCCGCTGTAGTGAGACACAGCACCTGGTCGTTCAGAGGAGGGGTGGTCTTCCTCGCCGCCACGTCGTTCTGCCTGTCAAACCGAGCGTAGAAGTTGTTCAGCGCATCTGGGAGGGAGCCGTCACCGTCACAGGCAGGTGATGTCGTCCTGTAGTGTGTGATGGCTTGTAAGCCCTACCACATGCGCCGTGTGTCGCCGCTGTCTATGAAGTGATTGTGGATTCTCTGGGCGTGTGCGCGCGTCGCCTCTCTGATGGCCCGAGAGAGTTTGGCCCTTGCTGTTCTAAGGGCCACCTTGTCTCCCGCTTTGAAGGCAGAGTCTCGAGTCCTCAGAAGTGCACGCACTTCCGCAGTAATCCACGGTTTCTGGTTGGGTCGTGAGATGATGTTCTTGGAGACAGTGACGTCATCGGTGCACTTACTGATGTAGCTGGTCACTGATGAAGTGTACTCCTCCAAGTCAGTGAAGTCGCCATAAGTTGCAGCCTCCCTAAACATGTTCCAGTCAGTGCTCTCGAAACAATCCTGAAGAGCAGAGATGGCTCCTGCTGGCCAGGTTTTCACTTGCTTCAGAACCGGTTTTGAACGCCTGACGAGTGGTCTGTATGCTGGAATTAGCATAACAGAGATGTGATCTGAGTAGCCGAGGTGGGGGCGGGGCTCAGCCCGATATGCGCCGGGGATGTTTGTGTAAACAAGATCCAGCGTGTTTTCCCCTCTCGTTGCAAAGTCCACATATTGATGGAATCTAGGAAGCACTGACTTGAGATTTGCATGGTTGAAATCTCCAGCAACAATAAACAGTCCATCCGGGTGTGTATTTTGCAGCTCACTGATCTTTGTATACAGTTCCCATAGCGCTTCCTTAGCATTAGCGCCAGGTGGAATGTACACTCCGATAATGAAAACGGTGGTGAATTCCCGTGGTAAATAAAAAGGTCTGCATCTAACAGTCACAAACTCCACTAGCGATGAGCAATAACTAGAAACTAGCACAGAGTTCTTGCACCATTTCGCGTTGATGTAAACACACAAGCCGCCACCGCGAGTCTTACCGCACAGAGCTGCATTTCTGTCGGCGCGAAACGAGGCTAGCCCATCTAGCTGAATAGCGGCGTCCGGTACTTTGTCGCTGAGCCATGTCTCCGTGAAAACAAAGACACAGCAGTCTCTAACCTCACGCTGTGTAGCCTGCTGGAGTCGGATGTAGTCCAGTTTGTTGTCCAGGGAGCAGACGTTGGATAGGATGATGGACGGGAGAGCCGGCCGGCTTGGGTTTGTTTTTAGCCTAGCACAGACTCCCGCCCGCTTTCCCCGCTTCCGCTTCCTCGCGCACCGCTTCCGATGTCCCCTTCTCCGGCCGCCGGCATCAGGCAACGGCGAGGCTTCGAGGCCTGGTTCGTGCAGCAAGCCGAGGTCGCGTAGCGTTTCCCGCAGCTCATCATGGATGTCGTTAACCGGTTTGTTTAGGCAGAATAGTGTCTGGCGGTTGTATGTACGAACACCAGTCGCGACGATATCCATACATAGAGTAAAATAAACACGTTACACATAAAAACTTAAACAACGTAGCACCGTTTTTGCTCCGGAGCGGCCGCTGCGTGCTACTGCCGCGCCGCCATTCTGATTGCAGGTAATGTGCCTCATTCGGGACTCCATGAGCAACTGCTCATTCGACACAAAGTCAAACCGATGGTACCCAAGGATTTTTCAAAGGACCAAAGGAGTCCAGTCTTCATCTCAGGTCATTGGATAGCGTCCATGTCTCACAACCATATAGCAAGACAGGAAGCACCAGGACTGTAAAGACTTGGACCTTCGTCCTTTTGCATTGATATCGGGAGCACCATACAACCCTTTCCAGCGACCTCATGACCCCCCATGCTCTCCCAATCCGTCTACTGACTTCATAGGAAGAGTCACCAGAGACATAACTGTCACTGCCAAGGTAAGTAAACCTCTCAACAAGGCCAACACTCCCTCCGCAAACAGACACACTGCTGATGTCTGTGCCCAAGAGGTCATTAAAGGCCTAGATCTTGGTTTTTATCCAGGACACTCACAAGCCCAGAAACTGACTGTCGAGTGCCCCGATCAGAGCCACCATTGACTCCACGAAGATCACAGCATCGTCGGCAAAGTCAAGATCTGTGAACCTTTCTTCACCAACAGATGCCCCACAGCCGCTGGACCCCACGACCTTGCCCAACACCCAGTCCATACAAGCATTGAACAGAGTAGGAGCAAGAGCACACCCCTGATGCACCCCAGAATCAACTAGGAAAAATGCAGAGGTCCTGCCTCCACTCTGCACAGCACTCACAGTACCAGTGTACAGGCCGGCCATGATATCCAGCAACCTCTATTATGCTCTGAGCAACATGAAATATGGACACTTGTTCTGCATTCCCCAGGACATTATGATTTTCTTGACTGTAACACTCCGAATAATTTTAAAAAACTATGGAAGAACAGTTACCCCCCCTCCAACTTTAAACTTTAGAGAAGTAGTTTTTCAGTTATGTTGGACAAATTTAAATTACTCTAGTTAACATGTAACTGAAACAGACACCAGTACACATACATTTCTTAGCTAATTCTCACCCTTAAGGCATATGACAGTGAAGCTTAGAAGTAAACATTACTTTGTTTTTTAAATGAAAAAGTGACTCAAAATATTACTTTGCGATTATTTTAGTGAGAAGTCAAGCAAAATGACAGCTTTTATTGGCTATCTAAAAAGATTACAATATGCAAGCTTTCGGGGCAATCAACGGATCATCTTTTTCCATCTTTTCCTGTCCTCTGCATCTTGCTCTGTTACCCGAATCACCTGCACGTCCTCTCTCACAACATCCATAAACCTTCTCTTAGGCCTTCCTGTTCTCCTCTTGCTTGGCAGCTCCATCCTTAGCACCCTTCTCCCAATATACCCAGCATCTCTCCTCTGCACATGTCCAACCTAAAGCAATCTTGCCTCTCAAGGTTTGTCTTAGGTGACATTAATGTCTGCCTCAAACAACTTTGGAGGAAAATAATATTTAGTAAAAACAACAAATACTGTTATGTTGTCTATCAACTTGCCTTCTCTTTACTTTATACAGATCTCCTGCTGAAAATCTCTTGGATACTTCTTTCAATGGTGTGTTAGGACATTCTTCAATTTATTACACAGTAAATATGGTTCAGTCTTTCAGTTAAGATATGGTTTAAAAGGACTGAAATATGTGATAATATATCCCCTGTGAAGTGACAAAGAACCCTATAATAGAAGTGACTTGCTAATGGCAGAAGACTTTCTGATTTTTATGAGCCAAGTGGAATGGGTGGTCAAGTGCATATGCCCAGGGCAGAGATCTGCATGCAGATGACACAGTACCTTGGACAACCATCTCAAAATGTGTGAAAGTGTAACATAGGGTGCAGGTTATTCAGCTTGTTGAAATGTGAAGAGCCAATATAAAGTGCTGCTGAAAATCATGAACATTGAACCTACGGAGTTGTTGATATATTTGTTTGTTTGACCATTTGACATTTTAGAATTACTAGCACATAGTGCCAGTCATTTTTCTCTGTTGTATACAACAATGAGCACCCGATTGTTGTGTTCCCTATGGTTTTTTGAACAACATCTTGGTAATATAATTGGAATCCAATCATACTCCATTGTGTCAATCAAAAGTCAGAAAAAATGGTGCAGTGTTTCTCCATTACTCTGGAATTTCTTTAAAATTGTCTTTTACAGTGGTTTTTCGGTGTCTCACAAAAGTCATTAGAATTTTAATTGTTACTGACATTTAATTGGACTGACTTTCTATGAATTCATCAGTTAGTTTCACTTCATAATACAGCAATATGTTACCTTACACAATTTATGAACAAAGTAATACCTGTATTTACTATTTTTTATTCCCTTGAGGAATTAAGACTTTAGGACTTCTGTCAGCTCATCTTTAGATATTAGAAGGCAACTATTCATTTTGAAATAGCATTGTTGCAGATTTTTTTTTTCATTTTACACTGAATTATGATTAAAACCCACTGAATGTCTGTTCAATAGTGGGATGCATATTCTGTTTTCAACAGGTCATTTCCTTTGTGTTATACTCTTCCTACAGGACTGAAAGTTTACATGCGACATGCTGGATTTTAGTTTCATAAAAATATTCACTTCACATTTGGCCATTTTAATTCAGCAGGAACAACCATGTAAAACGCAACAATAGGCTTTTGTCTTGGATACACTTAAACCATTCGTATAACAAGTATTCTCATATTCTTGCCATTACCAATAGCATATAAGAGCTTTTACCAGTCATCAGCAAGCTTCTTCCTATGAGTTGGTTTGATCATACTGTGAGCATGATTCAAAGTCTCTTCTTGAGAAGGCTGGGAAAGATAAGTGTAATAGATTTAGTGGTTAAAAGTAAATGGCATTGGGCTTAGTTTGAGGGACAGAGGGATAAAGGACAACATCACAGATAAAACTAATACAGCAGGGCTGTTCAATTATAAATTCAGTTGGTTTCAGATTTTTAAACCAAGAAATTTAGCTGGGCCAGACATTTTCAGTGACCAGTAAGCAGCAGGTAATAACAATTTTAAACTAGCAAAAATTAATATATTGAAAAAAGTAATTTTTATTCATTGTTTCCCTTTTAAATTTGGTCATATATAACACAGGCATATCAAAGAATGCATAAAAATAGCTATAACTGAACAGAATCTGAGGTAGCTGCAATATTTTTTTTGCCCACTATTGAAATAAAATATTTTGGACATATCTGACCTTGGCACATCTCAAATTGCATATAAACAAAATAGTGCACTGTGACCCAGGCACACCACAAAGTGCATTTAACAGAATAAAAAAAAAATATCAATACTTTCAAAGCTATCCGTGCACAAACCCCATAACAAGTGATAACAGTAACTAACACATATGAATACAATGTCTACTGCAAACTGAGGGAACATACATTTGTTTTAGATCACCACTTATGTGATTAACAGTGCCTTTATTATTAACAAAAAGGTGATGGTATTCATACGTTGTATTTGGATCAAATTTGAGATACTGTGAAAGTATATAGAGGCTGAGAGTCCTAGCGCTGCATGTTTTGTTTATTCGGTGAAAATGAATAATGTGTAAAATTTGAAATTGAAAAATTGTCAAGTAAAATTATTATGATTCTTTATATTGTGCGTTACTCACTACTCAAATTGCTTTGCAAACTCCATGCATGGAGAACCAGGGACGTGATCCCATAATCTCCTTCTTATGAGACAGTGGTGCTAATATTAAGCCACTAGCATAGGGGTACTTTGCTGCATAACATTGTGCTTGATAGTTTAAAATTACAAACACAAAATTTATTAAATGAAAGAATTTTAACCACAGGTTAATAACAAGCTCTACATTCTACAAAAAAAGTTTTGTAGTCCTGCAAAGCAATTAGAGCTTAATTTGACTGAGTTTTAAAAACACTCTCCAAACTTTTTACATGTTTTCGTCAATTGTGTTCATTCTAATTTGTTCTTTACTTTGCGTGTCAATGGCTTATCGTTGTCATCGTTACATCCATCAGTCCACAGGATCGAAGCGTGTAGGTGGAGGGCCAACCAATTGTATAATGAACAGAGATGGTGCTTGTTAGTAACAAGACTCTCATTGGAGTTACAATTAGATTCATTTACAAAAACCTATGTTCGCACTCAATTGGTGAAACTGGAACACAACTAAGACTCAGCACATAATTGATAATAGAATCAATCATTCAACATGTTGTCGATGCCATGACTAGCAGTTGCGGCCGAGGTGCCATAAGTACAGTTAAAAAAAATGTATCAGACTACTGCCACCACTTCTAGACACAGCAACGTACTGCATTGTGGGTTGAATGTTGCTAGGCAACATGGAGTTTGCATTCATGGTCTGTACTACTGTATGAATTTCTGAAGGCTTGCAAAGTGTGTTTTTCTTGGTTTTTTCCCTGTGTTTCTTGTGGGACCATGAACTGGGCCACTCTGAGGTTGTTTATAGTCACGTGGCCTGTGGGCCACCAATTGGATAGACCAGTAATAGTGTTTGTTTTAATATAACTACCTCGCAAATCAGCTACTTCCCCTGAAGAAGTGCCAGCATCCTCATTCTACTGTACTTTTGGAAGGGCCAATACAAACATCAGCAGCAAAATTTAATTTATAATCCTTGTTTAAGGGTGTTTTACTTTATTTTGCAGTTAGGGAATAAGTATGTCATGAAAATTCCCTATCTGCCAGCAATCTTTTTTTTTTTTTTTAAATTCTCTTCTTCCATTATGTTTTTGTGCTCTCATTTGTTTATTTTTGTAGCTGTGAAGAAAAAAGGAAGTACTTTAAAGTTGTCCATCGTTTACAGGTTTATGTGTCTTGTGTAAACCCATGTACCCTTGCCATTTGTATGCACTTTTCTGTGTTAACATTGCATATTTGTTATTTATGGATGTATACCTTTGTAATGACAAAATAACCAGTTCTTCTAAACTTGTACCCATATTGAATGAGAGCAGTTTAACACCTGGTGGTTAATTGAGGTGATAACATGGTGGTAGGTTTACATTCATTACTACTCTAATCCATGTGTTTAACAAAGTTGTGTAGTTAATAATCAAAGCTTAATAAAGTAATATAAAGGAGCAAAAGCCTTTATATGGTATAACATTTCCAGACATATAAAGACCATAGCATATAAAAATATTCTTATCTGTTCAACATCAGTTGCATTCAATCGCACAGGCCAAGCTGTGTAAGTGGAAAGTTGCTTTTCACTAAATATCTGAACGTTTTCTGTCTGAAAAAGCTGTACAATGAGTAATGCAAAATAATTTTAGGTTTACTTGGTGTAATACTTCCAAAAATCATGGAAGTACATCATATAAAAGTGTGTTCAACAGTTTGTCAGTTGCACTCACATGCAAGGTATATGTGGTACATGTTTGTAGTGGTGACACTGCACAGAGAATGTTGAGGCTGACACATATAGCCATCGTCACTAGGGAAGCGCATTGCTCACGGTGGTCCGAGATGGGCACTAACACGACTGATGAAGTGAGCTTTCCATTTAACTCACACCCCAAAGTGCTCGCTTTTGAGCTGGAGAACATGGGTTTTCAGTGCAGTTCACCACACCGCAAAAATCCAAAGTGAATGATGCAGAAAATCACATGTAAACAGTCAAGGCTGGCAACAGATTAACATTAGACCACATTCACACTGAGGAGTTCGCTTGCTGGGATCTGGTATGTCCAGTTATATCATAACAATGTGTGAAACCAAGTCGAAGAGTTTTTTGTAGCGTTTGTTCCTTTTGTTCTAAGAAAACCAACCATATCTCAGCATTTCATGTTAATTGAGGTAGCTTTTTTGTATGTAGACTGCATTTTAGCGAGAATGACTACCTTCTGTCTGTATATCGTAAGCATCTCAAAATTGGTGCGGTCCATCCCACTAAGTGGAACAGCTTGGCAGATGGGAAACAAGGATGGATTTCTGTGCATTACGCCATCAGGGAGATGATTTTCGGTATTTTGTTTCTGATGTGCCACTTGAAATGCAAGAGATGAACACAGAAAAAGTGTTTGACACTCATATGTTGACAGACCACGATTAGGTATGTCTTCCTTCGTCAGGTATGCTTCTGTATTTTAATATAATGATTTTTTAATGTAATCTTTGTTAAAACTCCGCTGTACCACTTATGCAGCTGCCTGGCTGTTTTCATGCAACATGCGGGTAGCTGTCGCAGCGTGATGCAATCTAGTTTTACCTCTTGTCATCGCAAGTTGCGGTCCTCCCAGGTAAACGTAGCCATAGGTGCATCAGTTACATAAACATGTTAAGCACCACGATTAGCTGATGCTGGCACCTCACTTTTATTTTCGATCCCTATTTCCTGATCACCTGCATCAGAATCTGAGTCCGACAAGTCGGAGGTCTGATTCAGCGATGATATGCAGAACGTCATTCATGGAGTATTTTGCTTTGCGCATTTGCATTTTTCTCTCTCTCTCTCTCTCTCTCTCTCTCCAGATATTGATGCTATTTTAAAGGTTGTTTGCTCTTCGCTACTTGTGCACGCACAGGAAATCAAGATCAAATCAACAAAGCTAACCTTCCTTCTAGTAAAGGGAGTCGAACTAAAATTAACAGTAAGTTTGGTCAATGTTTACAGGCAATTTTGTATTCTAGCCCTCAATTTAAACAAAAGTCGACATCTGCCCTGAAAAAGCTAATACTGATATTTAATACTTGTACTTAGTAATAGAAATTATTACAACCGCAGTGAATAAATATAAAAAATCTGTGACACCTGCATCTTATAACTAACTCAACATTCAACACATTTGATACTAATTATGTACAAATAACAAAAGGAAAATGAAAATTGCTCCATTCAAAAATTAGCATGGCATATGATGCTATCTAGTGTGGCAGACAACCAGGGACATTGCCCCAACGGGACACCTGGAGAAGTGAAGGACCGGGAGAGGTGCAATATCTCGATCTGTTGTGCTCCACTAATTGTGTAACATATGCCACGGCAAAAGATTTTTGAGAGAACAGATGAAAAATAATCCTGATTGCTTCATTGTATTTGCTAACCACCATTCAAGAGGAAGTAGATCATCCCAGCAAGAAACTGGCAGGAAGTCGTAATAGATACCCGTTTAAGTGGCCTATAGTCTAGGGATGAGTGAGTCACACCCACATTACCACAGTCACCAGCTCTTTCACTGCTTGCTTGGTACAGTTGAGGTTAAAAGTACAGTATTTATACGCTTTGTATTCACAGCAAAACTTTTATGAATTATAAGAAAAGTAGTTTATTACACTTGCAAGTTTGCCTTGCATAATGCAGATCCTCAGTATACCAGGGCATGGATAATAGGAGTCCAACTGAATTTCAGGACAGAAAAATACTGCATTTTGTGAGGTATTTTCATCCTGTATGCACCTGGTCTTGTTTTGTTCTGCCACCCAGTTGTGCCAGTTTTCCTTGAGCTTGATTCTGAAGCTTTTCACGTTTGAAACCTATTAGGGTCTGGGTACAGCCTGCTTAGATGGTAAAACAGGCCACTTTGGCTGATGGTGGAAGCCTTTTCTGTTGTTTAAGTGAAAGCATAAGTGTATTGGGAATTGCATTGTAATTTTCTTTGTGGTATGCTGTGTCTAGTGGAAATTATGCTTTAAAAGCAGTGCTCAAGTTACTAATGTATAGAGAAAAAGATGAAATGTACACAACACTGGAGCACAAGCATGAGCAAGCAAACTTAATTTCAAGTTAATAGTTTACCATGTTTTACAACAGTTGCTTACTCCAGGCAGGCATTTTTGGAGGATTTTTTTTCCTAGCTCTTTTTTGAAATTTTATGTGTTAACTTTTTTGTTTTTCCATTTTAAGCCATCCTATGATTATTTTTGCAGTTAATGTTAAAATAACTAAAAATGTGGGTTGTGGATATTGTTTAGCATGAATGTTATCTTTTTGCACATATTTCAATATAGCTGCTCTAGTCCAAATAGAATAAAAAATTAAATTAAGTTTAGCCTTTTTATAATGTTGCAAATACTGTATGTGTTAAAGCCATATCACCTCTGTGGACTTTTTCCACTGATTTGAAGCCAGTCACGTAAAATGACAAAGCCAGTGACTCACTCCAACTAGTCCATGACTCACTGTGACAAAGTCAAACAGGTTTTATTTTGCCTTTAGTTGTAGTGGGTAGACTTGTGTGCACGATAGCTGGCAACTAATGAATGCTCATTCGGAAGTACAACTCATATAATGCAGAAACAGGGAATAAAGAAGTGTTTTGGATCTCCCTTACAGAAGTGAAGTTTGTCTGCCTGAATGTATTGTGTATTTTGTATCATGATAAAATGGAAAAAAGAATTAAAAAAGGATTGTGGCTGATCTTACCATACCTTTTGATTCTTTGTACACTATCAGCTTTTTCAGGCAACATTTTAATGGGTGTCGCAAAAGGGGCAAGCATGACTTTATTGGAAAGATGTGACGTATTTGGTAAGTTAGACATGCCCAGCTGTTTTCAGTTGGGCACTATGACATTGTCTGGTATCAAGATCAGCAGCTGCATTCAGCAAATATGAAATACACTATGACTAGAAGTCACGTAATGTGACATAAGCTTTACCCCATTGCACATGAGCACCCGAGAGCAACTTTTAAAAAGAATATTAGGAAAGCTATAAAGAAGTTAACATGGAATATTGCAGAAAATACAAAAGTTAACCCAAAGAGTAGTTGTAGCTGAGTAGTTATGTAATATTTTTGAAATACTTTGAACTCCTTAACAGTGAAAATCGTGTTTATGTTCATTCTGCAAAAGTGTCTGCATGAGACTTTTTTTATCCACTTCTGCCTCTGTTCTGAAGTTTTTTTTTTTCTCCAACTGTTGATTTTGTTGATAAAAATCAAAATGAAAAATACTCAACATTTTTTTCTGTGACTAAAATGGAACGAAACCAAATAAAATGTGCCTTTAATAACAAAAGCGAAGATGAATGCTTTTAAAATCATTGTCGATGGAAACTAAACAACACGAAAATGTTAGACAAACAACTGGACAATGAGTAATATGAAGTTCTTTGCATATCTCTATTACACGTGACATTCCACAATAACTATCATGAATGCAGTGGTGCAATTTAAAAAAGTTGTAAGCATGCTTGTAATTGGACAACATTAATTTTAGGCACCATAAGGAAATCATGTCAGCCAGAATCCTGCTCAACTCTGCTCTGCTATGTCAGCCAATGTAATTCTTGTATTATAAAAATGGTCAGATATATGGACCAATTTTAATTACAGTGCTGAAAAAATTAAAACTAATTGTAAACCATGTGGAATGAAGCTCACAAGAAAGAACACCACAAACCTGAACAGTCATCTAGAGCAGTGCTCCGCAACCGGTGTGCCACGGCACACTGGTGTGCCTTGAGCCGATACAGGTGTGACGCGGTCAAATAAGACAATTTACGAACTAAATAATATTTCAAAGGTCCTCCATAGAAACACAATAACGAGAATACGTGCAATGAAATATTCACGTAAATAGCATCTTAAAGGTTTCATAATTTTATGTCATTTCTCTGAAATAATAAATCCCATCGCCTGGCGCCTGGCGCCTGTCGCCTACGACGTAGGTCCTACGTAGTCGACAGACAACTGCGTAGTATGCTTTGATAGGCAGAGCGCTCCGTGCCCTCACCTAGATTCAATTCAAGCCGACGTATTAGTCGTGCTACGTCGCATTCACTCGTCTTGCGACAGTAGTTATCATTCATTACTATTAGTTGTGTTGCTGAATTGTGTATGGTTAACGTTCTTCGTGTGATTCATATTTAGTTTTATACCGCTTTAAATATGGATACATTTTTACGTGGAAAAGATTCGTCTTCACGTACAGATGATGAAGAACCCAGCACAAGTGTTGCAAAAAAAAAACCAAAGAAGATTGTGAAAAGGAAGTACAACGAAGACTACATTTGATATGGATTCTCGTGGTGTGGTGACGAAATGGCTCCAAAGCCACAATGCATCATTTGCGGCGATCAGCTATCAAACGAGGCAATGGCACCCAGTAAACTAAATCGCCATCTAAATTCAAACCATCCCAGTTACGCCAAAAAAGACAAACAACTCTTGTGTTAATTAAAAATGATAAGCGGTCATGCTTAAAAGATCTTGACCAAGAACTTCGGGTTGCGCTGTCAAATATTGAGCCGAATATAAAACTTTTGTGTTCATTGAAACAAGCGCAAGTATCACATTAATCAGTCATTATGTTATAGTAATTATTAAGATTGTATAAAAGTAAATATAGTTTTTATGTATGTATACTTATAATAAAAAATGAAAATTTATTGTAAAATTAGTGTATTAAATTAATATCTATATATCAGTGGCGTAGCTGGAGTTCATGTTGTCCGGGGCGGTGAAAAATTTGATGCCCCAAAGCTGAAAGAATTTTTTTTTTTGCGCCTCCTCAAGGAACAAAAAAAAAAGGAAACTACCGTAGTTTGGACGCCCCTAAATAGCTGGCGCTCGGAGCGGATAGCCCCGAACCCCCCCCCCCCCCCCCCCCCCCCAAGCTACGCCACTGCTATATATTTTGGCTTTTGATGTGCCGCGGATTTCTAGGAAGAACTTTGGTGTGTCGTAGGTGAGAAAAGGTTGCGGAGCACTGATCTAGAGGAGCGCCATCCTGAGATTCATGCCAAGGTATTTAACGTTATGTAGGTGGTGACTTGCCTCTGGCTCTCTCGTTCTCCTTGCTAATACAAATGCGTCAAGTGCAAATGAAGAAAATATGCATACGCAGGATTTTGTTATTGCCAGTTTTATCCTTTTACAAGTTACTTAAGAAATAGATTTGTGCAGCTTTGAGAGTACAATCGGATGCACTCAGCCCCAGATGTGAGTTTTAACTGTTTAGTTTGTAGTGTCACGCATTTGTTACAGCAGATGAAATTATGGGGGGTTTAATTGCTTTTAACAGTGTCCTACGCATTCCTACACCACCTTGCACACATCTGTATCATATATGGTCACAGTGGCAGTGACAACAATCATAGCAATTAAATATCAAGGCAAGTTTCAAACAGTCGCTATTTGACTTGTCTACATCACTGATGAAATGAAACTGCTCCATTTGTTAATATTAACATAAAATGTATTTAAGATTTCAGTCTTTGAGGCGCTTGAAGCACATCTCCCAATTAATATAATATGTACATGTACAGTGATCCCCCGCATATTGTGGAAGTTACGTTCCAGACCCATCAGCGACAGGTGAAAAAGTAAAAATGAAAATAATGCATATATAACAATTCCCATGAAAATAACAATCTCTTTAAATTGTTTATCTGGTAAACCAAACCTGGGGGTGAGCAAGTGAAGTGAGCAGGGGGCGGAGCCCCCTAGTAATAATAATAAATCCACGATATAGCGGGGGTGCGATAGCTGAACCGCGATATAGCGGGGGATCACTGTACAGTACAGCAAAATATCACTGCTTCATTGCTAAATACAACTCTGAAGACACTGAATTTATGTTGTTTCTTTGGTTTTCGAGGGCAAACCAATGTTTAAGATCATAACCCTAAAATGTGAAGAACATTAGAATGGTACGTTAGTGGATGTAATGTAGTCTTTTTTTATGATTGACTAGAGGTAACTTTTGTAATTGTGGATTTGCAAACTGGCTAAGCAATAACAAAGTCTAATCACTCATGTCAGACACTTTGGAAACAGCACAGGAGACTATTTTTCTGAAGTACTGGAAAAAATATCATGTAAAAAAATAAGACTCATCTGTTAAGTTTTTTTTTACAAGCTAATTGTGTAAATATAAAAATACAATAGCAAATGTTGCAAACCTAACAGTGATTCTGACAAACTATATTTTAAAAGTGTTACAAAAATAGCTTTTAAGGGTATGTTTACAGTAAATATAAATTATTTTGCAATTCACAAATTCAACAGTACAGATATAATAATGTTTGAATTTTAAATATTTTAAGCAATATTTTTCAGTTGCTGGAGAAAAAAAAAATCAGAATAAATTAGAAATGTGTACATTGTCAGATGAATCAGATAGTTCATGATGATCTCATTTTTTATAAACCCGATGCTGAAATGAAGTGTGTGTGGCTTGGTTCAACCCATATTTGGTAGAATCTTGCAGCAGTATAACTAAGTCATGTTGAAGGCTAGAAAACTCTGATGATAAACCAGAGCTGCCATTATCTGACCAAGAGCTTTTGGAGTAAATCCTTTCTATACTTACTTTTGATTTTATGTTCGATAATCTGTACATGTGATTTGTCTCCTTAGTGTACTTGTTGGTATAACAGTTTAGAGGTACAGTATATTCTGTGCATATTAATATTTTTAAACAAGATATTTGCCTGAGTTTGACTTTTTTTACTAATTTATTTTTAGTCGACCAAAACTGATTCACTTTTTCTCAACTAAAATTAATTTTTTTTCTTGACTAAAACTAAAAATAAATGACTAAAATGTGACTAAAACTAAAATGCAATTTTAGTCAGAAGACTAAAACTAAATCAAAATGTATTGTCAGAATTAACACTGATCTGCATAAACACACATGTAACTTCAGTCCCATCCACAGGCACAAAATAGTCTTGAGCTACAAAGTATTCAAATATGCCCCGAATATCCAGAATACATGCCAATGGGTATTAGTCAAGTTATGTTAAGCTGAGATATCCTTTATTTTGTGTTTGTCACCTATCATTTTGTGTTTATTGTGAACGTTGGCTTGTTTTTTTCTGATGAAGTAGGGCTTGTGAGTTTTAGTGGTCTTGTCATCCAAACAGTGTGCAGAAACATTTAATAAGGCTAATATGATGTTGGTTTAGACTGCATTAAGCATTAATCTAGACAGGTTATCTGTAAGCTATTATGGGGAATGTTGAGGTGAGATGAAGAATAAATTAATTGATGTTAATTACTCAGTTAATTATCAGTTTCCTGTGCTTCAGAACAGGTAATCCATCCGAAGCTAATCATGTTGGGGCCCGGCCAAATGGGACACCAAATGGGGTAATGTGGTGAGGCCAGCAGTGGGCACTTACCTTGTGGTTTATGTTGGGATGCAAATGATCCAGTGCACTTACACTGGGGACACTGTGCTGTAAATATGGTGCTGTCCTTTGGATGAAGCATAAAACTGTATTGAGTGTGGTCATTAAAGATCCCTGGTTATCTTTCAAAAAGAGTAGGGATTATTCTGATGTTCAGTGTAAATTGCTCATCATGGCCTTGTCTGTTCTGGCACCCTAATCATCATCTGTCTCTAATTGGCCATCTCTATCATTCCTTCACCATCTAATAGCTAATGTGAGATAAATGTAATGATGCAATAATAGCCATAGTCGCATTATCCAGATGGGTGCTACACATTGGTGATGGTTGAAGTGGTTCCCCTGTCTATGTAAAGTGCTTTGAGCAGTGAGAATATAAATAATAATTATTATTATTATTTATTTTTAATTAAGAATATAGTGAGGTTCCAAATTTATTTTTGTTACTTTTCTCTGTAGAAGAGTTTCCAACTGTTAAGCTTAATGTCAAAGTAACTGAATTACACTGATTTTAATAAACGGCATAATACAATTTACTGATAAACAGAAGGATTATAGAAATTGAACTACATATACAGTATATTGAAGTAGACATGATGCAAGACAGACAAACACTTAACACAGAAGTGAAGCTTTTAAGTTCATCTTTTTACTTTTGGAATTTTAGCATGATATCACAGTCAGTGGGCCCTTGCTCTTACTTAAGAAAAAGCTTGTAAAACTCAGAAGATTACATGATACAGTCCCGAGTTTGTTACATAGATTTAGAAGACTCTAGAGTGGTTGTGCACTGTTCTACAGTGCAGCAACAACTTAACAAATATGACCCTCATGGTAGAGTCATCAGAAGAAAATCTTTTCTGTGTCCTAGCCTAACAAAAATGTTGTGCCAGAAGTTTGCAAATGAACATCTAAATAAGCCTGGTGTATTCTGGAAATAAGTCCTGTGGACTGATGAAGTCAAAATATAACTTTTTGGCCACAATGTGCAAAGGTATGTCTGGAGAAAAAGGGTGCCGAATTACAGGAAAAAAGCACCTCTCCAATTGTTAAGCATTGGGGTGGATTGATCATGCTTTAGGCTTATGTTGCAGCCAGTTGCACAGGGAACATGTCATCGGTAGAGGGATGATTGGATTCAAATAAATACCAGCAAATTCTGGAAGCAAACATCACTCCGTCTGTTAAAAAAAAAATTAAGTGAAGTTAAAAAGCGGATGGGTCCCACAACAAGTTAATGATCCAAAACACACCTCCAAATCTACAATGGAATATATCAAGAGGCATAAGCTGACTGATTTTCTGTGGCCCTCAGTCCCTAAACCTAAACATCATTGAAAATATGTTCTCAAAAGAGCAGTGCATGCAAGTTGACCCAAGAATCTTGCAGAATAAGAAGCCTTTTGCAAGGACAAGTGGGCGAAAATACCCTAAGTAAGAACTAAAATACTCTTAGCTGGCTTCAGAAAGTGTTTATAAGCTGTGATACTTGCCAAAGGAGGTGACTAGTAAGTACTAACCATGTCGGATGCCCACACTTTTTCTGCATGCCCTTTTAATTTTTTTGGTGTTTTGTACCTGTGAATGATGGAAATAAAATGTAATATTGCATAAAATATTAAAAGAAATGCGTCATCTTTATCTTTATGCATTTTGGTGATCAGTTCAACTTCTGCTCATTTAACTATTCACACTAACCAACATTTTAAGCAATGGTACCCAAAGTATATACTGTACAGTATAAGACTGAAATGGTTGAACAGATTATCTGTAAGTAATTGTAAAGAACCTTTCTTATCTACCTACAGCTAAATGGTGTTTGAACTAATTTATAACAATGGAAAGATGAAGCTGCCCTAACTGATAAAAACATAGGATGGATTTAAAAGTGGGCGGTGGTGGTGTGAGGCTTAAGTATCTTAAGCCCCTGATCTCTTATACCTAGCCCTGGTCTTTCAGATGTACACAAACAATGTCTCATCAAGACCCTGATTTTCTTGCCCTTTTCTTTTTGTGTAGTATTTGTATACCTGTTATACAATAAATAAGTTCCTTTCAAAGTTCTTACTTATTTATATACAGTGGAACCTCGGTTCATGACCATAATTCGTTCTAAAACTCTGGTCATAACCCGATTTATTCGTGAACCGAAGTAATTTCCACCATAGGAATGTATGTAAATACAATTAATCCGTTCTAGACCATACGAACTGTATGTAAATATATATATATTTTTTTAAGTTTTTAAGCACAAATATAGTTAATTAAACCATAGAATGCACAGCGTAATAGTAAACTAAATGTAAAAACATTGAATAACACTGAGAAAACCTTGAAAAACAGAGAAAACTAACACAGCAATAGTTCGCGCTATAGCGCTACCAACCACTGGCTAAAAACACTTTTTTAATGAGTTTTAAGCACAGGGGAAAAAATTAACATTTGAAAAAATCCGTAATTTAATAAACCACCAAGAAAAGTAACATTGCAACAATGCACGCTACGAACCAATTGCTGTAAACAGAAGTGAAAACAAAAACTTGCCCAGTGCATTCTTTAACTGCCTTCTCTACCTTATGCGTCCTGCTCTCTCTCGCATTGCCTGTGTGTATGCCTCTCTCTCTCGCGTGCCTCTGTGTGTGTCTCTCTCTCTCTCTCGCGTGCCTCTGTGTGTGTCTCTCTCTCTCTCGCGCGTGCCTGTGTGTGTGTGTGTGTGTGTGTGTGTGTCTCTCTCTCTCTCTCGCGTGCCTGTGTGTGTCTCTCGCGTGCCTGTGTGTCTCTCTCTCTCTCTCGCGTGCCTGTGTGTGTCTCTCTCTCTCTCACGTGCCTGTGTGTGTCTCTCTCTCTCTCGCGTGCCTCTGTGTGTGTGTCTGTCTCTCTCTCGCGCGCCTGTGTGTGTCTCACTCTCTTGCGCGCCTGTGTGTGTCTCTCTCTCGCGCGCGCCTGTGTGTGTGTGTGTCTCTCTCGTCTGTTTGTCACACTCTCTATCTTGCTCGCTGCACAGGAAATGCACAGGGAGAGACTGAACACGTACAAACCGAAAGGGAAACTGGCTTGTTCGTATATCGAGTATGTGGTCGTGAACAGATGCAAAAGTTTGGCGAACTTTTTGGTGGTAAACCGATTTGTACGTGTTCCAAGACGTTCGTGAACCGAGGTTCCACAGTGTTTTAACTAACGTTAATAGATAGATGGGTAACTTATTCCTTATCTTCTTTCATAGAGTAGTTTGGATATTTATTTTTTGCTAGTATTTGTCGTTTCGAATTAACAGATACTTTTCAATTGCTAATTACTGGATTATACTCTATTGGATATACTTTAAATTTTCTTAAACATAACATTTTGTAACAACAGTTGGTCACAGGCGCTAATCCAGTAACACACACCAATCAATGCCATTTTTACACTTGAATTGGACTCAGCTGTGTATGAAAGCTAATGAGCCACCAGGAGCCAATGTGTGCTCTGCCTTTAACTCTGTTGCAAAGTACTGTTAAACCACATATTTAAAGTAGTCTACTAACATGTGTAATTGCTTTCTTTTATCGCTAATGTTACAAAACTAAACAGAAATGTAATAACTGACTATTGGTTTAGGTAAACAAAAAATGTAAAATACTTCAACTTTCATATTAGTTAACTTAGTTGCCAAATGCACATGAATGTTATGCAATGTGTACATTGTCTAACTTGTTAAATTAGCTTTGAAAAATTAAATCTCAGTACTTTTAGGAGGTTTGGGTACATAATGGATGTACATTCTAGTATTTGCAGACCTTGTTTATTAATTGCTTTTAATGGTACGGATACATATTTATCAACATTAAAAGCAGTGTTCTTGGAAAAAGCTGTGTTAAATGAAAAATAATTATGGATATTATTCCTCTTTTGTAAATTCTGATAGATGAATTCTTCACTAGTAGTTTAGAACTGTTAGTGTGCATTTGTAAAGGGGATCATTTGAGCTAGAGTTGTTGAGATTGCACTGATGAGAAGTAGAATGTAATGCATATCAAGAATTTTAACTTTTGTCTTAATGCCTTTGGCATGTTCTCATGGAGCTCAGACAACTGCACCCCTTCTGAAGAAGGTGACTGGTTAACTGCCCTTTGTCTTTACTTTAAGGAGGATTTCTTTGTACTCTCATTACCCAGAAGTCACAAATGTGTGAAAAGTAGGGCACAGGGCAGGCTTCTTTTTGTGTAATGTTCAGATTGAAAGTGACACACGCTACACTGCTCTGCATGTAATTTGTCCCCTTCCAAAATGCTACTCCAGGCACTAATTGAAAGTAAAAGCACAGAGCTTCATGAAAGCAAGTAGATCACAATATTAATGCTGTACAAGCATCCAGTAGTTTTGTGAGGTTTTGTTCCTCATGTAATATGTGTTTAGTTGTACAGTAATAAAGATAAATTGGCACTGGCCAGGGTTCAAGCCTTTGAAAGAGCAAGAGGCCAAAAACGGTAGTTCTAATTAAACTTATTTTTGTGGCAATAGAAATTGTTGTTATAAAAATTAAATCAATTGTTTTAAATGTTCAGTAATAAGGTCAGTTGTCATTATCAGAAAAAGTTTTAGGTTAAACAGAAGTTTTTTTAGTTCATTTCCAAGGTCCGTCAGCTGAAAGCATTGTATGCCCAGCTAAAGTATGAAAAAAAGACATCTGTAGATAGTTAGGTATTTTTAATTACACTATACTGAAAATATTATACAAACTGATTTGTATTTTTTTTTTTCTTTTTTTAACTTTTATTGAATTTATTTAAAGCATGTAACATTACATACAGTCAAGTCAAACTTAACAATTTAAAAAAAAACAAAAAAAAAAACAAAAGAGATAAAGGCCAACAGCCAGAGTAAAACTTCTGAGAGTAGTATAGAGGGAAAGGAGTCTTTCTCCCCAGTATAAGTGCTTATTCAAAATATTATTGATTAGATCCTGCCAGGTTTTAAAAAAAGTTTTTGAACAGATCCTCTAAGAGAGAATTAGATTTTTTTCCAATTTCAAATAGTATATAACATCAGCTACCCACTGACTTAAGAGAGGTGGGTTAGGATTCTTCCAGTTGAGCAAGATAAGTCTACCAGCTAATAGTGAAGTAAAGGCAATTGCAGTTTGTTTGTCTTTCTCCACTTTAAGTCCACCTGGAAGTACACCAAACACATTTGTTAATGGGTTAGGAGTGATTGTGACACCAAGGCTTGTCTGATAGGCAATGAAACATTTTTGTCCAGAATGAGGTTAATTTGGTACACGCCCAAAGCATGTCACCTAGTGAAGGTGGAGCTTGATTGCAATGTTTGCAGGTTGAATCTTGTCCTGGAAACATTTTGGACAATTTTAAATGAGATTGATGTGCTTCATTTAAAAATAAAAAAAAATTAAGTTGATGAATTCAATGCTTTGATCCTTTTCCCGCTGTAGTTTGGGACCTTTAAAAGGAAGGGACTTTAAAATGGTTTTATATATTATATAAATGCTGTCTGAGTCTTCAAGACTGATCAGTCTCTCATCTATACATATTAATAAAAGGCAAAGCCCTCACTGACTGACTGACTGATTGACTGACTGACTGACTCACTCATCACTAATTCTCGAACTTCCCGTGTAGGTGGAAGGCTGAAATTTGGCAGGCTCATTCCTTACAGCTTACTTACAAAAGTTAGGCAGGTTTCATTTCGAAATTCTACGCGTAATGGGCATAACTGGAACATATTTTTTGTCCATACACTGTAATGGAGGAGGCGGAGTCACGTATCGCGTCATCACGCCTCCTACGTAATCACGTGAACTAAAAACAAGGAAGAGATTTACAGCATGAGTCAAACGCGGGAACGAAGGTAAATGACGTTAATTTTTGACTGTCTTTTAATACTGTGTAAGCATACATATTAACACATGTGCAATTAAACGTGTGCATTTACGGGGTGATTTCTCAGGCTTAAAAGCTTGCCTTTTATCAAACGCGGGAACAAAGGTAACTGACGTTGTTCACTGTCTTTTAATACTGTGTAACCATACATATTAACACATGTGCAATTAAACGTGTGCATTTACGGGGTGATTTCTCAGGCTTAAAAGCTCGCCTTTTACTAAAAAGGTAAATGCAAAACTATTTTCAATCAGTTTAATGAAATGCTCCCGTTAAGGATTGCAATAACATATTCGCGAGATAAAAGTTTAATGAGAAGACACGAGGTATAAACGAACCACACGCCGTGGCGCAACGTTAGGGGCAACAGTTTCAACCATTCTATGATCTGCTTCTCGCAACTGAAAGACGGCACATGGCGGATGTTAGCCGACTTGCTGACCGCAACATTAGGGGCTTCAACTCTGGCGCTGACGCCACATCTCAGTGCCAACACTTTGCAGACTCTACTTAAAAGACACGCCCTCCTCACTGGACAGTTAAAAAGACCAATCAAACTAACGATGACATCAAGTATTACCCAATCAAAAGTAGGAAAGGAGGCATCTTCATAAAATGCGTGTGGGATGATTTGCATGAGATGCTGCTTTAAAAAAAATGATAAAAAAAATACGGGACAAATCCCGTCCAGTATTGATTCAAAACGGGACGCGCAATTTCATTCTCAAATGCGGCACGATTCCGTATTTTAAAGGACGGGTGGCAACCCTACAGTGCCAGGTAACCACCCATACAATCAGATTGGGATTCAGACTACGAATGCAATGAATGTAATTACCCCGATCTACATACAAGGCGAAAGTCTTGCAACATTCAAAGATGATGGTTTGGGATAAGTACACCATACAACATACAAGAGCTTATGAAGCCTTGAACCGAAAAAAGCAACATCTCAGAGATCGTAAAAAAAAAAATAGGAGGTAATGTCGTTTTACTCGTTATAGATTTTAGTCAAACATTACCAGTTATTCCACGAGGGAGACCAGCAGATGAACTCAACGCGTGTTTAAAATCCATGCTTCTCCCACGCTCGGTTATATGTCGCGTGTTCTCGGGTAGGTACACCAAAAAAATGTATACATTTAAGCATGTAATGGGCAAACAAAAAATGAGGTATACCTGAAGGCACTGCAGTAGTACTTAATCTAACTTTACTTCTTAAATGTTAATGTTTTACTGTTTAATAATTTATACGCTTCTTATATGTTGTTCAAATTCTTTTATCAAAATACCACTGACAGCGCAATGCACGATAACATGGAGTGAATACACCATACGCATCCGCCCACGGCCGCCCTGGTGTGCGCAGATAGGAGTTGATTCTACAATAAAATAAAATAAAGATAAAAAGAGTAATACAATCATCACCCATAAAGCGGATAGCAGACGTGACGTACTATATGTGTACCAGATTTCAAGTCAATAGGTGAAACGGTCTGCGAGCTACAGGTGATTTAAAATCCTGGACAGACACACAAATTGCCACGGTAGCAAATTACAGAAGAAGATTTTACTGTTTAATAATTTATATTTATATGAAATGTGCTTCTTATATATTCATATTCTCATATGATAATGATGTTAATGTTTATATTGATTTCTATGTTATTGAAACTGCATGTATGTGTGTATATGTATGTATATATATATATATATATATATATATATATATATACACTAGCAAAATACCCGCGCTTCGCAGCAGAGAAGTAGTGTGTTAGAGGTTATGAAAAAAAAGGAAACATTTTAAAAATAACGTAACATGATTGTCAATGTAATTGTGTTGTCATTGTTATAAGTGTTGCTGTCTTTTATATATATATATATATATATATATATATATATATATATATATATATATATATATATATATATATATATATATATTATATATATAATATACACACACACATAAACATTTATATACATATACATATATATACATATCTACATATACACATATCTACATATATATACACACATACATAAACACACACATAAGACTTATTGACTGAAACGGGCTTTCACGAAAAAAGTTAGGGCTTTGCTACAGGATACACCCTCCACAAGTTAACCAAGTAAAAATAAAATATATATTTCTGTTTTATTTAAACCTTTTAAGTTCATATGCATAGCCCCATTTGGCTGTTTAATTTTTTTTTTCTTTCTTCAGTAATATTTAATCTCCTTAAAGAAAAAGAACATATCCATTTTACTTTTTTTGTATCTCTGTAGTAATATTTTAGTGTAAAAGAATAACCAGTATTTA